>NC_000078.6:110993443-111278443 GCF_000001635.26 Mus musculus
AGGCCTGGTTTACATAGAGAGTTCTAGGCCAGCCAGAGATACACAGTAACACCATGTCTCAAAAACAAACAAATGGGCTGAACTCCACCAGGTCTGGTGGCTCCCACCTGTAATCCCCATACTCAGGAAGCTGAAGCAGGGGAGTTTCTGTGAGTTCAAGTGCAACCTGGCTACACAGTGAAACCCTATCTCACAAAACAAAAACAGAGCTGGAGAGATGGCTCACCGGTTAAGAGCACTGACTGCTCTTCCAGAGTGTGTCACTGTGGGTGTGGGGTTTAAGACTGCCTGGAAGCCAGTATTCTGCTAGCAGCCTTCAGATGAAGATGTAGAACTCTCAGCTTCTCCTGCACCATGCCTGCCTGGATGCTGCTATGGTCCCGCTATGATGAAAATGGACTGATCCTCTGAACCTGTAAAGCCCCAATAAAATGTTGTCCTTATAAGAGTTGCCTTGGCCAGGCAGTGGTGGCGCATGCCTTTTATCCCAGCACTTGGGAGGCAGAGGCAGGCAAATTTCTGAGTTCAAGGCCAGCCTGGTCTACAAACAAAGTGAGTTCCAGGACAGCCAGGGCTATACAGAGAAACCCTGTGTTGAAAAACAAAACAAAATAAAAAAAAAAACCAAAACAAAACAAAAAAAGAGTTGCCTTGGTCATGGTGTCTGTTCACAGCAGTAAAACCCTAACTAAAGACACAGAGGTCCTGAGTTCAATTCCCAGCAACCACATGGTGGCTCACAATCATCTATAATGGGATCCGATGCCCTCTTCTGGTGTGTTTGAAGACAGCTACAGTGTAGTCACATACATAAAATATAGTACTGGTTTGGGAGGGAAAGGAGTACGGTGGGAGAAAGGTTTGCATATTAAGTGACCCCGAGAGGCAGGAGACTCCCTGGGTGTTCTGTCACTGCTGGATAAGAACCAGTCCTGCAGGGTGGCTTAGAAGCCCAGTCTCTGTAACCTCTCACGGCTCCCGGATGGTCCTGCAGTCCTGCTTCCTGCGCTTACACAGCTGCAATCATCTGGAGGCTCAATAGGTGAAAAGTCCCGAGAGGCTTCATCGGCTGATTCTGGATAATGACAGGGCTCAGCTGGCTGCTTCCTAGTCTGCTGGGGCTCTTGCCCTAAGTAGGGCCTTTGGCTCCCCTCTGCAAGGCTTCTTACCACACTAGCCTGGGCTCCCTTACAGCATGGCAGTCTGGTTGCATCAATCACATCTGTGGGTGAAGGATGAAGCATGAAGAAGACAGCTGTGTTAGGTAAGGGTCTCTCAGAAATGGCTGTGGTGATTTTCAGGCTGAGCTGGAGGAGCTGTGCAAAGGTGAATCAAGGCAGAGAGTGGAAGCCGCTACTGCCAACAGTCTCAACTGAGACGACCTGACAGGAGTGTGAGAAGGGGGCGGAGCCGTGAGAGAGGGGCAAGAGCCTTGCAAGAAGGGGCGGGGCCATGCGAGAAGGGGGCGGGGCAGGCAAGTGGGTCGGTGGGCAGTGCCCGGTATGCATGCGGGTGTGTGGGTCTTGTGGCCTGAACATTAAAGATGAACTTTTGCCAGGTGCAACACGTAATACAACATTGTATGTGGTGGGTGTGCCAGCTAGGTGCCAAGACGACATGTCCTTAGACGATAGGCAGAGACAAACATTCTGCCCTCCTGGACTGCCACATGACTATGGAAATGAAGGAAAACATCACTAAGTTGGGCTGGTTTCAGAGACCTTTACTTCTAGCACACTTGGGAGACAGAAACAAGTTCATCTCTGTGAGTTCAAGGCCAGCTTGGTCTGCAGAGAGAGTTCCAGGCCTCCGGGGCTACACAGTGAGATCCTGTCCCAAAAAAAAAAAAAAAAAAAAAAAAAAAAAGTGTGTGTGGTGGGGATGGACTGTCGTTCTTGCAGAGGACCCGCTTCAATTCCTAGAACCTAATGATGGCTTGCAACTATCTGTAAACTATCTATAGCTCAGTTCCAGGGAACCTAACACCCTTTGTTTGGCTTCTGTGGGCATCAGGCATGCACAATACATGCATGAAAGCTTATAACACACATAAAATAAAATAAATATGTACAAAAAGAAATTTTTAAAAAAAAGAAAAATTTCTGAAAATAAAAATAAATCTTCAAAAAAAAAAAAAAATACATCCTTACGAGCCAAGCTCAGGGGACGAGCCTGTAATCCAGTGCCCACATCAAGCAGCTTCCAACTGCTTTAACTCCAGCCTCGGGATTCCTACGCCTCTGGTCTCAGAGGCACTGCTCAGGGACACAGACACAGGCATGCACATACTTTACAATAAATTCATTAAAAGGATGCAAAATGAGAGAAAGACTTCCTAAGTATGAGGAAGAAAAGACCAGACAAGGCAGAACTGCTAGGGCGCAGGGAGAAGATGAAATGGAGATGGCGGAGCCAATCAAGAATGACGGTGAACAGCCAGTCATGGTGTGGGCAGAGTAGCCCAGAAATAAGGAAGCTGAGGCTGGAGGATTACCTTGGGTTGGAAGCCAGATTAGACCCCTAAGGGAGACTCTATCACAATAAATAAATAAAATTTTAAAAATAAAAGTAATAAAGCCAGGCGTGGTGGTGCACGCCTTTAATTCCAGCACTTGGGAGGCAGAGGCAGGCAGATTTCTGAGTTCAAGGCCAGCCTGGGCTACAAAGTGAGTTCCAGGACAGTCAGGGCTATACAGAGAGACCCTGTCTTGAAAAAAAAAAAAAGTAATAAAGGGCTGGAGAGATGGCTCAGTGGTTAAGAGCACTGGCTGTTCTTCCAGAGGACCAGGGCTCAATTCCCAGCACCCACATGGCAGCTCACACCTGTCTGTAACTCCAGTTCCAGGGCTTCCGACAGCCTCGCCAACACACATGCAGGTAAACACACCAATGAACATACAATAAAAATAAATTACATATTAAATTTTTAAAAATTTTTAAGATGTATTTATTATCATATGTAAGTACACTGTAGCTGACTTCAGACACACCAGAAGAGGGCATCAGACCTCATTACGGGTGGTTGTGAGCCACCATGTGGTTGCTGGGATTTGAACTCAGGACCTTCAGAAGAACAGTCAGTGCTCTTACTCCCTGAACCATCTCGCCAGCCCTAAAAAGAATTTTTTTTTTTTTAAATAGAAGAAACAGCTGGGCAGGGGTGGCTCATGCTTTTGATTCCAGCACTTGGGAGGCAGAGGCAGGTGGATTTCTGAGTTCAAGCCCAGCCTGGTCTACAGAGTGAGTTCCAGGACAGCCAGGGCTACACAGAGAAACACTGTCTCAAAAATCAAAAATAAATAAATAAATGAAAGAAACAAATTACCATCAACAAAATAAAAATAAGATACAGATTGAGGAAGTATCTGTGCAAATCATATTTTCAAAATACAGCAAAGCCAGGCGCTGTGGTGCGCCATTAATCCCAGCACTAAGGAAGCAGAGGCAGGGGGTTCTCTAGGAGTTTGAGGCCAGCCTGGTCTACAGAGCAAATTTCAGGCTAAGTGGGTGAGACTTTTTAAATTAAAAAATATATATGTCAAAAATGTATGTGCATGTGTGTGTGTGTGTGTACATATGTGTGTGTGTGTGTGTGTGTATCTGTGTGACTGGATTGAATCCAGGGCCCTGAGCACACTACGAAGCAGGCTCTCTTCCATTGGGCTACATACCCTATAGCAAGAATAAGAATTTTATCTATTTTTATTTTTGTGTATGAATGCTTTGCCTGTGTGTTAAATGTATACCAGTACACTACGTGCAGGTCTGGTGCTCAAAGAGGTCAACAGGGAACATTGGGCCCCCTGGAACTGAGTTACAGGTGGTTATGGGCCCTCACATTGGTATTGGGACTTGAACCCTGGTCTTCCGCTGAGCCCTTTCTCCAGCCCGAAGTTTTTGAGTTTTTTGCTTTTGTTTTGGGGCAGGGTTTCTTTGTGTAGCCCTGGCTGAACTAGGAGCTCACTCTGTACCTACCTCTGCCTCCTGAATACTGATTAAAGGTGTGTGCCACCACCACCTGGAAAGCCCTAAGAATTCTTAAAAACAATCTCTCTCTCTCTCTCTCTCTCTCTCTCTCTCTCTGTTTGTGTGTGTGTGCACACTACCACATCCAGCCTTAATGTGTCATCTTTTTTTCTTTCTTTCTCTCTTTCTTTCTTTTCTTTTTTTTTTTAAAAAAGATTTATTTATTATTATAATACCTAAGTACACTGTAGCTGTCTTCAGACACACCAGAAGAGGGTATCAGGTCTCATTACAGATGGCTGTGCGCCACCACGTGGTTGCTGGGAATTGAACTCAGGACCTTTGGAAGAGCGGTCGGTGCTCTTCACTTGATCTTAGCCAAAAGGCCGAGAAGCGATGCGGTCGGTGCTCTTAACCTCTGAGCCATCTCTCCAGCTCATGTGTCATCTTCTAACAATGCATTTATTTTTATTGTATGTTTATGGTTATTTTGCCTACACCATGTTTGTGCATGCAGTGACTATAAAGGCCAGAAGAGGGCATCAGATCCCCTGGAACTGGAGTACAGACGGTTGTGATCCTCTATGTGGGTGCTGGGAACTGAACCTGGGTCCACTGGAAGGTCCTGTGACCGTAATGATTGAGCCATCTCTGCAGCCCCAATGTGTCAATTTAAAGGGTCAAAAAAATTGAACACACTTTACTAAAGAAGATACACAGATGGCAGTAAGCTCCTGAAAGTACACTCATCGTATAGTCAGTAACCAGAGACAGGCACTAAGCTGCAGTGAGGTACTTAGACAGATAGCAGAATATCTAAAATTAAGTCTGGCATGCCTTTAATGCCAGCGTTGGGAGCCAGAGACAGGAGGATCTCTGTGACGACAAGACCAGCCTGGTCAATAGAGCGAGTTCCAGGACACTCAGGGCTACATAGAGAGAGACAAGACCCTGTCTCAAACAAACCAACAAAACAACAAGAAAAGAATATTTAAAATGCATCGGGCCGGATGTGGTGGCGCACGCCTTTAATCTCAGCACTCGGGAGGCAGAGGCAGGCGGATTTCTGAGTTCGAGTTCAGCCTGGTCTACAGAGTGAGTTCCAGGACAGCCAGGGCTACACAGAGAAAACCTGTCTCGAAAAAAGAAAGAAAGAAAAGTTCTTCACTGTGCCTCTCTAAGGGAAGCAAAGATCAGAGAAGACTCGAGACCCACAAACATTGCACAGCTAGCTCTGTAAGCAAGCCTAGCTCAGCCTCTGTCACTGTACGTCGAGTCCTTTTTATCCCTCCAAACATCATGTGTCCTCCACGGACCTTGCCTCAGCACATGCATTTGTCTTAGCTGACATCACTCTGCCAATCACCTGAGTCCAAAGAAGCAGCTAGAAACTGCAGCACAACACCAGAAGTTGTTTGGTGCATGTCCTGTCAAATGCAGCTCAACTACGCACTGTAAGGCGGACCAATACGTGTGTGTCATTAGCAAAGAGTCCATCTCGTGCCCTTTCACGCGCTGGCTTTAGCAGAACATGCCCTCCTCTGTGTCTGCTTCAGCTAAGCGTTCCTTCACGCGATTGCCCCTAGCAAAACACCATCCAACCGACTTTCCAAAGAACCCTTAAGTTTCCACTTCACAAGAACACCACCAAAAATGGAAGCTGGAGATTGTAGAGAAATCTCTCACGAACTGTATGGAAGTGTCACCTGTCAATAAAAAGCCTATGACCTATTAGCTGAGACAGGAAATAGGAGGGAGGAGTTCCAGTAGGGAGAGAGGAACTCTGGGATATAATCAGGAACAGACTGGCACCAAACTCTGACAGACACATGAAACTGAGGAGAGGTAACCAGCCATGTGGCACTCTTAGAATAGAATAAACAGATTAATTAAGTTATGAGCTAGTCGCGGAAAGAGCTAAAGCTTGTGGCTTAGTCATTTAATCATAAATAATAAGTCTCAGAGTCATTATTTCGGGAACTAGAGTGTGGGTGGAAAAGTTGACAGTTGTAGGAAATGGCCCAGTGGTCAAGAACATTTGCTGTTAGGGAATCCTGAACTCAGTTTGCTTCCCAGCACCTATTTCTGGTGATTCACAACTGTGTAACTCTAGCTCCAGAGATCCCAGTGCCCTCTTCTGGCCTCCTTGGACTCACACCCTTAAGCACACACACACACCCATAAGCACACACACACACCCATAAGCACACACACACACCCATAAGCGTACACATACACACACAAAAAAACCTAAAAATTAAAAATATAAATATAAAAAGGCAAGCCAGGCCAGGTGTGGTGGCACAGGCCTTTAATCCCAGCACTTGGGAGGCAGAGGCAGGCAGATTTCTGAGTTCGAGGCCAGCCTGGTCTACAGAGTGAGTTCCAGGACAGCCAAGGTACACAGAGAAACCCTGTCTCGGAAAAAAAAAAAAAAAAAAAAAAGGCAAGCCAGGCTCATTCCTGTAATCCCACCATACAGAAGGAGGATTGACAGTGGGGGGCAGCTTGATGAGCTACACAGTGAGACTACACAGATATAAGTAATAGAATGAGCAGGAGAGGCCATCTACAGACAGAAAGAGCCAGCCAGCAAAGAGGTGCCTGCAGGGACTGGCTATCAGCAGGCTCACAGGGCCTTGGCGAGGAGACAGATAAGGATAGATGAGGACATTAGTTTGCACAACTATAAATGTATTACAAATGTAAATGTAAAATGTAATATCTAAATATACATGGATAAAATTCCTAAAAGGAAAAGGCCAAGGCTTGGACAGCTCTGTGCCTTCCCAGGACCAGAGTTTTGTCTGCCATTTCTGGTAGGTCAGGCCCCAACTGGACTGGGAGAAGCCAGGTTTGTTGCTGAGGAATTGAGGCCCATTCTGAGGAAATCTTCCAAAGGACAAGGGCATCCATCTCCCAAGCTGAATCCTTCCGAGCTGGGGAATTCAGTTAACTTCCAACAACAAACTCTGCCTCCTGGGAGCTCAGCCCAGCTGCACAGGTGAGCTCAGCAAGCAATTAGCACAGGGCAATTAGGGGCGCTCCTCATGTGGTGGGACCCCTTCGGGGCAGAGCTGGTGGGGAGAGCACAAGGGGCTACCCATAAACATCTAGGAGCAGTCCTCTCCCTCCACCCAGCAACCAAAGATGGGGGCGGGGAATGGGGGGTGAGGCTTGCAGCAGGCCACCTAGGACAAGGCAATGTTAGGGATCAAATGGGAGTGATAAAAGACAGACTGGAGAGGGGACTCTGCTGCTTAGGAGTGCAGAGCAGTGTGTGTGTGTGGGGGGGGTACCTCACCAAACACCAACAAGGGCCAAGCCCCAGGTGTTGTGTTAGAAAGTGTTGGAGTTCCGGGGCTTGGTTTTCCCAAGCTTGCAGCTCAATGGGCAGGAGTCGCACCTTGACCGTTCAGGCTACCTGGGGCCTCATCAGAGCTGGACCAGTGATGGAAGGAAGCCCATCCATAGACTGACCACAACCTACTGGAGGTGGCCTGGTGATAGCATAGCCAACCAGATGCTTTCCTGGATCTTGGCAAATGTTGGATCCTAAGGGTCCGGTGAGGAGGACCTGGCCTCTTGCAGACTTTAGTCTGGGTCAGTTGCATGAAGTCCCACACCTTGGACATGAAGAGAGGACTGGGGCCAGGGCTGCCCACAGCTTGATTTTAACCTGGCCACCACCAATGTTAAATGTCAGTTTAAGCCATCTGTCTCACTCCAGAATCACCCTAACCATTCCAGCGTTACTATACCTTGAACAGAATTCACCATCGTCCAAGCGCTGCTCCTCCATTGGTGAACTCATATTCACAGCCTCACTATTCGCAGGGGCCAGAAGGCAGGATGCCCCACTCATCTATGGGGGACACTTGGATAAACATCGAGGGCTGCTCACACTTAGAAGGGAGGGCGCTTCTACCAGATGCTTTGACAAGGGTGACCCTGAGAGCAGGCCTAGGGAGGTCAGCTGGTCACAGCTGAACGTGAGTGTTTTCCCAGAGGGATCAGGGTTCAAGGACAGCCCATCGGCGGACACATGCCTTTCATCCCATCACTCAGGGCACAAACAAAGGCGAATCTCTTGAGTTCAAGGCCACCCTGGTCTACAGAACAGCTGTTCCAAGTTCCAGAGTTCCAGATAAACTTGTGTTACCGAGTGGGACCCTGTCTCAAAACGATGAAAAGAAGTCTGGCATTGTGGCCCGCCATCTTTAATCCCCACTCTAGGAAGTAGAGGCAGGCGGATCTCTGAGTTTGAGGTCAGAGTGAGTTTCTGGCAGCTAGGGCTTCATTTTCTTCCTCTAAGATTGCTTAAGATTCTAAGAATGCTTCCTGGGAGAAACTGAAGCCCAGAGGGATGCAGGCTCCCAGGTTCACATCCATAGAGGGATGCTTCTATGAGGTCTGGGATCACCTTCAACTGAGAAAGAGGTTTGCTAGGCCTGGAGTCATAGGTGGGGCAAGGTCCTGACAAGAGAGCCCTGCCTGTGTAGTCTCCTCCTCAGCTGACCTCTATCCCTTGTCCATGCCTTGGTTCTCCTGGCATGATGACCCGAGATGCAGCCCCAGATGTTTGTCAGGACTGAGTGTAGTCACAGCACATACCCTCATGCCACAGCTGGAGGAGGCTGGTCTCCTGAGACAGGTAAGCACCGCCCTACTGTCTGTCTCCTCAGAAGGGAGGGGGGCTTCTCTGTGGCTGAGTCCAGAGAAAGATGGCCAAAATGCAAGGCAGAAGCATTTCTTGTTCTGCCTGCTGTGGACTTATGGGCTGGTTGTGTATGCTGCCATGCAATGTCTAAATGAATTGTGCCTTAGACAAGTGCATTGAGTGGCCAGTCATACTTGGTGCCAAGGCATCAGATGATGGGCTTGGGATGTGCTTTGAGATTATAAATCTCTGTCATGCACACACAAATAGTTGGAGAACACACACACACACACACACACAGAGGCTTGTTGGATATTTGACCCTAAGCTGTATGGTCCTAAGATTGAGGGGCTGCAGCCAAGCATGGGGGGGGGCGGGCTAAAGCACGATGTCAATCAAAGGCAAGGACCTGAACCCAGGATGGTCCTTACTGTCCTTGATGTCTCACACCTGGATGTCAGGGGCATCCTGTGGCATTTGTGCATCTAATCCACAGGTGCTCAGTCAGGCCTCAGCCACAATTGGGTGAACCAGGATCACACACAGCTGCTAGCAGGAGAGGCCTGTCCTCCTCTGCTCTGGGCCAGAGGCACCTATTGCCACGGTGCCCTCTCCAGCAGGGGTCGGTGAAAAAAGCACTACTGCAGCTTCTCTATCCAGCTACATCAAGATATCCAGAGATCTCTGCTCAGTGGGAGGGTGAAGGACCACAGCCAACAGCCAACTGTGTCGCTTAACCAAGCCAGGATGAGCCAGGTATCCACGTCCATGGTAGAGGAAGAAACTGAGGCTCGGCCGAGGGTATACTTACTCACATGAGATCCATGTCTTTTGCTCCCATTCCCATTCCTCTAAAACGCACGCACATTGTGTTTAGGCTCAGTGGTGTGAAGGTGAGTACGCTGATGTTGTAACATTTGCTTCTCCCCAAAATTCCTCTTTTTCTTCTGACTTTACACACAATTAAATGATTTCAGTGGTTCACATTCTGAGTTGGAGAGGAAGATTTGAAAGATACTGAGAAAGAGGAAATACACGACGGGTGGGCCCTGTGGCACCTGTCTATGACGCTAGCGCTCAGGAGATAGAGGCAGGATGCTCTCTGGAAGCTCAAGGCCACATTGAGATCCTGAGTTCAGGCCAGGCTGGGATAATGAAGGGCATAGGACAGAGATGTGTTGACTGACCAGGACACAGGGATAAGTGGGAGAGGAGTTTAACAAAGAGAGTAAAGCTTCCCCCAGGTTCCAGGAGCCGCCTGGACCATCACACCTGCAGGTAATTAAACATGGTGTTGCTTCCAAACCTGCTCATCTCACTGAGCAATCCACAGCATCCGCAAAGCACACAGGTTTTAAAAGCTGCATTCCAGGCTGGAGAGATGGCTCAGTGGTTAAGAGCACTAGCTGCTCTTCCAGAGGTCCTGAGTTCAATTCCCAACAATCACATGGTGGCTCACAGCGTCTGTAAAGGGATCTGGTGCCCTCTTCTGCTGTGTCTGAAGACAGCTACAGTGTATTCACATCCATAAAACAAATAAATAAGTTTTTTAAAAAAAGCTACATTCCTAGAGGTTCTGTGCCATCAGACTTAGAAGACAGGCTCTTTCAGGAGCTCCTGGGAGCTCTAGGCCCATCCCCCCACCCTTAATTAAGAATTCTTCACTGGGATTCACCTGATGGTACACACCTTTAATCCCAGCCCTCAGAAAGCAGAGGCAGGTAGAACTCTGAGTTCAAGATCAGCTAGCACACACAGCAAATTCCAAACCAGCCAGGGCTACATAGTAAGACTCTGTTTCAAGAAGAAGAAGAAGAAAAAAAAAACCTTAAAAAAAAAAAGGCTTTATTTGACTTTATGTGTGTGTGTGCTTGGCTTGCAGGCCCTGTGGCAGAGGAGGTCAGAAGGAGATATTCAATCCCCTGGAGCCAGAGTTAGGGGTGGTTGTGAGCCACCACTTGGGTGGGTGCTGGGAACTGAAGCTGTGCTCTCTTCTAGAGCAGCCAGTGCCTTTCCCTGCTGAGCCAGCTCTTCAGCCCCAACAATTTCTGACTAGGGTTGCATCAAGTCAGCCTCGAACCTCCGCTCACCCACCACTTGAGAACCGAACGCTTTGTTCCCAACCTCTGGGCACCTGTTAGACATAATGGCGTGAACCCTTAAACAGTAGCCCAGCGGCAGAAGTGACTGTTGCCAGAGCTGGGCGTGGCTTGCCTGTGATCCCAGTCTTAAGAAGGTGGAGACCAGAGGATTCTGTCATTGGAGGCTCTGTAGTTCTAAGTCATCCTCAGCTACACAGGGCGTGGAGACACTGCCCAAAATAGTAACAGTCACCCAAGATTGATGTTTCGAAATGATGCTTTGAGTAACTTCACCTTCAGATGGCTGTGGGTTTGGGTATAATGAGACCATTGTGAAGAGGGAGTGGGACATGTCAGAATTGGAAGGCTCCTCAGTGTAGGTTGCTGCCTTTATGTCTCTGAGTTCTGTGTTGACAGAAGTGGCAGTGTCCCCCTGGCATGTGGGACAGGCGGCTCCTACACATGCAGAAGTTGCCAGGGAACATGCATGTCAAAAAGCACGATGAGCCCTTTGCTCACCTGCTAGTCCCCAAGTCCCCAAGTGATACTTTGTTTTGTTTTGAGACAAAGCTTCACTATGTATCCCAGGGTGGCTTCAAATTCACAGTGGCCTTGCCTCCTGTGGGCTGGGAATGCTGGTGCAAGCCACCATGGTTCTAGTGACATTTTGATTTTTTTGTTGTTTTGAGACAGGGTCCTCTGTAACTCAGGCTAGTCTTCAACTCACTAAGTAGCCAAGGATGTCCTTGAATTCTTCCTCATCCTGATTTCTTGTCTCAGGTGCTGGGTGTGTATAGGGGGTATGTACAGATGTGTACGGCTACACTAGACTTTTAATCGACCTCTGACATTCATTGTCTCACAGTTCAGGCAGGTCAGGAACTCAGAAGTGGCTCAGCCCACTCCACTCAGGATGCAGTGGAGACAAGGCATCTATCTGCTGGTAGCTTTAGGCCCTGACCACGTGGACTTCCCCCGGGCTGGCTGTTCCGGGCTGTGGCCTCTAATACCCTCTAACCTCCTAAGCAAGAGGTTGACGCAAACTCCTGCAGTAGAAGTCATGTTCAACCTACCTGTAAAGTGACGCCATTCCCCACCCTGTTCTCTTTACTAGCCTGCCCTTCCCAGAATCCAGGAGTCAGTTTTGAGGAGACAGGATCCAGGGCCTCTGGGCGGCTACCTCTCACTATCCCCCATGACAGTCCTGGTTGGACAATCGAGTTCTGCTGAGGATTGGGTGCCTGGCACATCCTCCCAGCCACTCCGGGAACTTGGTGTCTAGGGGCACTGTCCTAGGAACAGAGAAGGGCCATATTCTATTCCCTCTGTCAACCTCACTAGAAGCTGGAGCTGGCCAGGATTCCTAAGGTCACGTGTTAGAACCGGAGGAGGAAGCTGAGTGGACAGGCTGGGCCTGAGGGGTCTGCAGGACAGACAAGGGCCGTGCACGACACGGGAGCTGGCCAGGTTGAGTCTGAAGCGGGAAGATGCTTTATGTTGGGGGTTGAGGTAGAAGGGAGAAGTGGGAGGGCAGAATTTACCCCAGACCACTGAGCCTTGGAGACTAGAGCAGACAGCTGGGGCCAGGGCCCTGGAGCACTGCAGGCTCAGAGCAGCAGACAGCTGAGGAGGTAACTGAGAGCAGTGGCAACAGGAACAGGACAAGAGGAGGTGAAGAAAGCCCTGCAGACGTGTGGGCCAGCACAAGGTGAGCTGGCTGTTGAGGCAGAATGGGGTCAAGGGTCAAAGCAGGCAAAAGTTTCCGTTCGGGGGGGGGGGGGTAAGTGGAGAGTAGGTGCCTGGTCCAGGCTCAGTGGGTCAGTACAGGCCCAGGCTTCACTAAGCTGAACATATCCAGATGTTCCCTCCCAGGTGGAGGCAAGTCACGTGTCCCACCCAGAGGTGGGACTCCTGCCCCAGCGGGTCCAACCTGTTTGCCCTACACCCTGCCCATGACCGTACCACTGCCCACAGTTATCCCTGCCTGGGAACTACCATGCATCCCAGAGCTCTCAGGCCAGGCTGGCACACTGTTTAGTATTGCCTCCTCCAGGAATTCCACGGGCCTTGGACTTTTCCCAGGTCTCTGGAGTGTGTGTGTGTGTGTGAAGCTGTGGGAGGGATGTAAGAGATAGCTGCTCCCCAGGGGTAGACATTCGGTTTCTCTACAGTGAACTTCCAACGCTCACCTGGTACCACAGGTCTGGAAAGTCCTGTCCTCCTCACGCCTCTCTGACACACCCCGCCTCCACTGGATCATCCTTAGTAGCTGGGCTGGGGCTGGGCTGGGCTGGGGTGGAGGTGGGAATAGGGATGGGCTGGACTGGGGCCAGGCTGAGGCTGGAGCTGGGCCAGGACAGGACCGGGGGCTAGGGCTGGGGCTGGGGCTGGGCCGAGGACTGGGCCGGGGCTGGATGGTAGAACTCTTGCTGAGAACACAGTCTATTGTTCAGTCCCCAGGACCACACTCAAACAAGAAATTCTCTCCAGCAAACACAGGCACCTCCTCCTTGCTCCCCTGATTGCCTCTGAGCAGAGCCTTGAGAGGCTTGGCCACTGAACCTGTACACTGGGAGAGCTGGAGAAGCCCAGCATGGGCAAGGCCAGCGCTGAGGGCCTAGTCTACTGTATCCAGATTGTTCTCTCGCCTAACCTGCCTTCCTCTCCCTTCTTCAGACGACTAGACCTTTCCTGTCCTTCAAGTCCTCTCAGGCTCAAAGCCTGACTGAGCTTGAGACAGTGAACTCTCTCTGGCCTCATTTCCTTGACCGTTAACTGGAGGCAAAGGAAATCCCCCCTCCTCTGCTGAGGCATCAGGAGAGATGGGTGGGCAGTGGGTGCTGGCGTGTGCATGCACACACACACACACACACACACACACACACACGCACACGCACATGCACGTGCATGCAGACAGGCACACACACTGCTCCCAGCCTCCAGGTCTGGCAGGACAACTACACTATACACGGTTGGTGGCACTCTCCATTGTGGCACCCCAGCTATTTGAACCCACTAGGTGCCCCTTGGCCTGAAAATGGAAACTGGTGCACAGAGCCCAAATCAGGGATAGGAAAGGTCCTGTGGCTCTGCTGTGTCGTGGGGTAAAAGGCCCTTGCACCCCAGGCAGTCAGGCAGGCCTTGCCAAGGGACACTACTGTTTACTGCTAACATCAGCTAGGAAAATCACCCAGAAAACAGACTACGGAACCTCAAGAGGCCTGCAGTCCCACAGGTGCCCTGGATGCTGAGGGTTAGGCAGGATTCCTGAGATCTGAATCCAGACCCAGCCAGATGATCTGCCTATAATTGTGGGCTCCAAATTCCTCAGCAGGTTGCCAAGGTCACCTCCTGGGTCCCTCTGGCTCAGGTTTGGACATGCAGCCTGGGTTCCCAGTGTCAGTGGAGCCCTGGACATGCAGTCTTTACTCGTATGGTGCTATTTGGTCCCTTAGCTCAAGATTATAAGGGAACTTTGAACCCTGTCACAGCCCTGGTGTTTAAAGTAAATCTGGTGGCTTCTTAAACCCCAGCCCCTCCCCTGCAGCCAAGCTCCCCCCACCCCTGCCCCAACTGCTCTATCCCTTGACCTCATGTGGAGGAGCCTGATAACCCATTTTACAAGTGGCATGTAAGGTCGAACAATGTCTTAGCCAGGAACCTAACTTCCGGTGTTCGTTCCTGTGTAAGCCTCCTGCTCTCAACCCCTTCCCCCTCCCCCTGGAAACCCCGTCTCTACTTAGTGACTCACTGCAAGTCTAGATAAAGTTCTTTGTTACTGCCTTGAAGCTACTGAGGAGGACACACGGAAGCACACACGCACGCACACACACACACACACACACACACACACACACACACGCTGCCGCTCTCGTCACTACCTCCCCAGCACTACCTAGGTTGGACCTCTTCCATGGGGCCTGAGACAAGGCTTCCCATCACCGTTTCCCCACCACTGTCTCGAGAGGCCTGAGAGCTCTCGGAAGCCGGATCTTCTGAGGCCTGAGACCTGCGCCCACTCTTCTGTGTTCACCCTCAGGGGTCCCTTGCCCGTGTCCATGGTTCACTTCTTCTATGGAAGGCATCTTCTTTTTTCCAGGAACACATTGCTCTTCACCCTGCAGGTGGCAAACCGCAGTCCCCCGTGTCTTCCATTGCTGGGCCCAGTAATTAGCAAAAACTCATTAGTTTATAGCCTGTCTCTAGGCCCTACCGGAAGCAAGTACAGACTCATCCCCACTGAGGCCACCTAAGTCAGGCGGCTCCTCCAGGAGTCAGGAGACAGAGCTAGACAAAGGATCCTGGTGCTAGACAAAGGACGCGACCCTTCAGCAGGGCTACGGCTGCCTGCCCTTGACCCTTGAGTCTTGGGCTCCCGTGTCTTTAACTCCTGGACTTGGCTTATTTCCTGTATCTAAACCAAGTGGTGCCGCCAGCCTCAAGGTCCCTGTTTTCTGTGTCCATTCTTAACAGGTGTTGTCTGAAATAGCCTTTGGCATGCTTCCAGTGACACAGGACACAGCCTCCTTGGTGTGCTCTCTTGGCAGGTGTGGGCTTAGAGTAGGGAAGGCTACAGCCGGGGACTACACCCTGTCAATTACTGGAGTGATCCGTGTCACAGATCCAGCATGATGAGGGTGGGGCAGAGAGCGCGGCAGGCAGGAAGTCCAGAGATCTGGAGGGTGAGTTTCAATGGGACAGTGAAGGAGAGGGCGTTCCAGCAGAGAAAGCTGGGAGATGCACTGAGACAAGGATCCCCTAACTCCCCCGGGGTGGAAGTGGCCAAGGGGGCAGAGGCTGCTGCCTGGGACTGGGGGCCATATGCAGCCTTTGGATGTGAGCCCAGCAGCTCCAAGGAGCCTGGCCAGGGTATTGCCAGACTGCATTTAGTGTATCCCTCTGGGATCTGTGTCTTGTCAGGCTCTGCCTGCTTGAGAAGAAAAGGCTTGCTTCATCGTTCAGCATGACCCCCATGCCTCCTCCATCTCTGTAGCTGTGTGGAGAGCAGAGGGTTAGATGGGCACCAGGCCCCGGTTTGCAGATGTTTGTAGACTCCAGGGAGATGCTTGGCCAGCCAAGAAAAAGGGCCAAGTTCTGCCTGCACCATTTAGGGAAGTTTCCAGGAAGGTGCCTGAGGCAGAAGAGGGAGAGGTAGGAGGGAGAGGTGCCAAGAGGCAGGGTAGCGGGAGGGGTTCAGAGAGGGGGATAGCACAGAAGCAGGAAAGAGCCCTGACATGTTCTACCTGTGTGTCTGTCTCTGCTCAAGGCTGTGAAGGTGCTACATCCAGCACCCATAGCTGTACTCAGAGAGCATCAGAGGCCTGCTTATGCAGCTGCAAGGTTAGGGTGTGTGGGGGTGGGATCGGACCCTGAACAGAGGTGAGGCAGGAAAAATCACGCTAAAACTAAGACCTATCTATCTGATTGGAGAGGCTTAGCCATGGGCAGGGGAGAAGTTTGGCTAAACATGGAGAATAAGCCTTGCTCAATCCTCTGTTTCCTCTGGAATCTCATTGACAACAATAACGGGGGGGGGGGTGGTTTAAAGGAATAAAGAGGTGACAACTCTGACATGGGAGTCATTGTAGGAGATAGAAAACAGATAGGATTCAACAGAAAAGCAGCAGATACCATATCTCTGCGGACCCAGCAGACCGGGTAGGGCTGTTGTCGGGAGCTGAAGGAGGCAGGGCTGGGACAATGTGACAGCCTGTTGACAGAAGGTAGCAGGCTGCTGGGCCCTGTGGCAGACATCCCCAAGGTTCCCTATGACTTCTGGTTTCTAGAGCTTGGACAAATTTCTCCTGGAGTCCAGACAGGGCCTGAATGTCACTTCTGAGCTATAGAACACGGCCCCTGGTGACAGATCTCTGGTGGTTTCATTACATCATGCCAGGGCTGCCTAAGCAGGACAGAAAGCCAGCTTCTGGGCTGGATCTCTGAAGGAGGAAGCCATGCAGAGGAGCCCATGGCTTATAGCCTCCAGCCAGGCAGAGCCAGGACCCTGCACTATTAGGAAACCAAACCCACTGACAGCCCAGCGTTCAGGAGGCTGAGGCAGGAGGGCTGATTTAAGTATGAGGTCAATCTTGGTTACATGGAGTACAAAGACGGTCATTGTTAAATAAACAGACCTTGTCTCAGGAAACAACAGAGGCTGTAGAAATGGCCCAGTTGCTCAAAAGCCTGCTGTGCAAGAGTGAGGGACGGAAACTTTAGCACTTGTGTAAAAAGCTGTGTGCGAGCCAAGCTGCGTGGCGCATGCCTCAAATCCTGCCACTCAGGAGGCAGAAGCAGGCAGATAGAGCTTTGGGAGTTCAACCAACCTGGTCTAAACAGCAAGTTCCAGCCCAGCCGAGGCCACATAGAAAGATCTTGTCAAAAAAAAAAAAAAAAAAAAAAAAAAGAAAAAAAAAGAAAGGATACTTGTAATTCCAGTTCGAAGACAAAAAGATCCTTGGGATTCTGGTGTCCAGGCAGCCTTAGTGAAGGAGACCCAAGGTCCCAGGGAGAGATTTTTTTTCCCTCAAAAAGCAAGATGCATGGACATCTACACACATATGCACTCGCATACATGTTGTACTGGCTAGTTTTGTGTCAACTTGACACAGCTGGGGTTATCACAGAGAAAGGAGCTTCAGTTGAGGAAATGCCTCCATGAGATCCAGCTGTAAGGCATTTTTCTCAATTAGTGATCAAGGGGGATAGGCCCTTGTGGGTGGGGCCATCTCTGGGCTGATAGTCTTGGGTTCTATAAGAGAGCAGGCTGAGCAAGCCAGGAGAAGCAAGCCAGTAAAGAACATCCCTCCATGGCCTCTGCATCAGTCCTGCTCCCTGACCTGCTTGAGTTCCAGTCCTGACTTCCTTGGTGATGAACAGCAGCATGGAAGTGTAAGCCAAATAAACCCTTTCCTCCCCAACTTACTTCTTGGCCATGATGTTTGTGCAGGAATAGAAACCCTGACTAAGACACATGTGAACACACATATGCACCCACACACATGTGAACATACATATGAACTTACATGTGAACACGCGTGCACCTGCAAACAAAAAGCCACATGCACCTGTATAACAGAAATACACATAAATGGACTTATGCACAGAGCCTGGCACGGTGGCTTATACCTGTGACCCTCGCACCTGGGAAGCTGAGGCAGGTAGGCCCACAGGTTTGAGGATAGCCTGGGCTACATAGTGAGTTTCTAGCCAGCCTGGCCTATAGAATGAGAGTCTGTCTCAAAAAACAAAACTAAAATAAAATAAATAAATGAAATCTAAGTGATAAAAATAAATAACAAGGAAACAGGAAGAAGGAAAGGATAACAGTTAGCATAACTAGGGGGTGGGCCTAGGAATGAGAGACTCCAACTAGCGGGGGGCGGAGGGTGTCTTAGCCAGAGAGAGACTGAAGGACAAGTCTCCAGGGAACTGGCTCACTATGCCCTGCACAAGGCTCAAAAAGTCCTAAACCAAGGTACATGACTGAGCTCTTGGGAAGCACCAGAGGTATGTTTAAGTCCCCAAACACCTTTGCAGAGGCATAAACTTCGTCAGTGGGAGCAAGGAGCCAGGCATAGTGGTTGAGGTCTGTAATCCCACCACTTAGGAAGTGGACGGGATTTGGAAGAAAGCCAAAGTAGCAGAATTGATGTTGGAAAGGATTCATCTCTTAGGAAACATGAAATCACACAAGGCAGAATGTAGCTGAGGGAACACTGCCTCCCCAGCACCCCAAAAATGTGGACTCTGCTAACCAGGCTGTTAGGTAGGGTGTACAGCCTTAGGGTGTAAATGTCCGTTCACCAGGACTGACCAACCCCTCAGACCATTCCTGAATAACAGCCAGCTCAAGGGCCGTGCAGGCTCAACCAGAGTCCTGGCCTGCCATGAAGCCTCCAGTTCTCCTCTTGAGAAAAGCATAATCCTCACAGGTGGGCGAGATGACCCCAGCTAGCAACTATTTGAAAAAAAAAAACAAAACAACACTGGTGTACTTAAGATAACTCTGACAATATGCAATATCATTGCTGTGTCATTTTCCCATCTGCCTAAGTTGGCCAGACTTGTTTAAACTGCTCAAATTCTAACCTGGGGCCAGGACCTGAAAGGGATTTCAGGATGACAGGATATATGGAATGCATAAGCCTAAAGTGTATCGAAGTTACTGAAATCTTCATAGCTGCTCTTTTTTGAGTGTTAGCTACAGCCAGACCTGTCCCATATTAAAGATCTTTTCCTTTATTGATCTCTAGTGTGTGTGGTGATTTCTCTCCGGGAAGGCATATTGATTCCATAACCAAGGCAGAGAGCTAAGAGTTAGCTACATAGCTTATTCAGGGCTGGCCTGGGATACATTAGACTCTGTCTCAAAACAATAAAAAAAATCACTAGCACTGGAAGGTGGAAGAGAATGGAGAAGTGCCTGCAAAATGCTAAGGAGAAGGGGTTGTTTTCAGGGTGTTTGTCTGTTTTTTTGAGACAAGGTTTCTCTGTGCAGCCCTAGCTGTCCTGGAACCCATTCTGTAAACCAGGCTGGCCTCAGATGCCAGAGATCTGCCTGATCCAGGTGCTGGGATCAAAGGTGTGTGCCACCACTGCCAGCCCCGAGAAAGAATTTTTCAATTTGAATTTCTATACCCAGCCAAACTACTATCAAGCAAAAAATGTTGGTTATAAACACTTCTCAGAAATGCAAAGGTTAATCAAACCGATCTGCTATGTACCTTTTTCTTTAAGAATGACTAAAGAGTGCACTTCAGTGAAGGAAGGAGCTAAGAGAAAGAAAGATAAAGATCCCAGAGAGACAAAGTGGAAAACCCAGATCACCAGTAACTGTTGTTGGCCCAGAGAATGGTAAGGATGAATGCAGGAGGTGGGCTTCTGTGAGGCAGTGAGGACAGAGAGCATGTTCTGTGGTGTGCAGGGAATGTTGGTTGTACTGAGATCGTGGTGAAGCACTGAGAGATTGGAGGCAGGTACAATAAAAAGGTACGTTACTAGTCATAGTACATCAGGATTCCAGACATAACTGATCCATATCCTCTGCTTTGCAGGCTGCTGGCACTCCAGTCTAATTCGAGGTTTGGCCGCAGAAGAACCTACTTCTGAGCTTTCTTAAGTCACGAACGGAATTCAGTTACTTGCCACTGTGGGGTTGGAGCACTACCGTTTCTTGTTGGCTATAGACTAGAAGTTTCCTGGAACTCTTTTTTTTTTTTTTTTTTTTTTTTGGTTTTTCGAGACAGGCTTTCTCTGTGTAGCCCTGGCTGTCCTGGAACTCACTTTGTAGACCAGGCTGGCCTCGAACTTAGAAATCCGCTTGCCTCTGCCTCCCGAGTGCTGGGATTAAAGGCGTGCACCACCACGCCCGGCTCCTGGAACTCTTATAACCACCCATGGCTCCTTGCAAGCTGGCCTATACACTACAACAAGGCAGTTTCCTTGTAAGGTAGTAAGGAATAGGACCAAGCAAGATGTTGCATAACCACATGTCTTTCACCCTCTTTGACATGTTCTATTAGCTATGGGGAGTCACACTCCCTTCATTCCCACATTCTAGGGGTAGGACTACACCAGGAGGCAAGGCTCTTTGGGAGCCATTTGGAAATAGTTATCCACACAAAGCAACCAAAACCAAATTCTTTATAAAACAAAGAATTGGGAGGGTATAGGGAACTTTCAGGATAGCATTTGAAATGTAAATAAAGAAAATACCTAATAAAAAAAGAATACTAATAAAAAAACCCCAAAGAATTATTTTAGCTGGGCATGGTGGTGCACACCTCTAATCAAGCACTTGGGAGGCAGAGACAGGTAGATCTCTGTGAGCTCAAGGCCAGCCTGGTCTACAGAGTGAGTTCCAGGACAGCCAGGGCTACCCAGAAAAACCCTGTCTCAAAAAAAACAAAAAACAAAAAAACAAAAAGAATTATTTAAAAATTATGTGTATGTGTCTGTGTTTGGCTATTATGCTTGGTTTTGATGTCAGTTTGCCACAAATTAGAATCACTTGCGCAGAGGACCTCACCTGCAGAGCGGGCCTGATTGCTTCGATTGGTCTGGGAAGACCTGCCTGATTGTGGATGGCACCTCCTGGTAGCAGACCGGCTAACAAGGAAGTTTCAGAGGGAAAGCCATCTCGCCCTCTTTCCTTCCCCGTTGCTGCTGCTGCGTTCTTTGCTGAGACAGAACCAGGGTTTCTAAGCTTTTGTCCTGAAAGAGGAACCAGCAGCTCCCTAAGACTTTTCCAGGTTCCTGGCACCAGATTGGGACTACTGAGGCAATTCTCTTATAGAGTAAGTAGCTGGTTGGTGCCCTGCAGTGGGAGACAGCTATTCTTGGTGTGTGTGTGTGTGTGTGTGTGTGTGTGTGTGTGTGTGTGAGAGAGAGAGAGAGAGAGAGAGAGAGAGAGAGAGAGAGAGAGAGAGAGAGTGCAGGTGCCATGGAGTCCAGGAGAGGCTGTTGGGTCCCCTTACTTATCTGTAAGTGTGAGACACCCAGCATGGGTGCTGAGAGCCTAACTTGGGTCATCTGTGAGGACTGGAAATGCTCCTAAGCACTGAGGCGTCTTTATAGCCCCTATCTTTTTGACTCAAACAGCTAACAGGGGGCTGGAGAGGCTCTGTGGTTGAGAGCACTGACTGCTTCCCCAGAGGAGCAGGATTTTAATGCCAGTATCCCCAGCACCAGGCATATGGGTGGGACACAGACCGCAGACACACAGGCAGGCTGAGAGCTCATACACATGACATAAAATTGAAAAAAAAATCTTAAAAAAAAGACTTAAGCCGGGTGTGGTGGCACACACCTTTAATCCCAGAACTCGGGAGGCAGAGGCAGGTGGATTTCTGAGTTCGAGGCCAGCCTGGTCTACAGAGTGAATTCCAGGATCAGCCAGGACTATACAGAGAAACCCTGTCTCAAAAAACCAAAAAAAAAAACAACCAAAAAACAAAAAACTTAAAATGAACAAGAAATACACACACACACATATGTATATGTGTATATATATATTGTTGTTGGGATTCCTGAAGAGCTGAGGAGCAAGACAGAAAGCCTAGTGTGTGTGTGTGTGGGGGGAGGCATTGCTCTCATTCTAGGCCATCTGCTTGTCATGTGTGTGTTCTGGCATTTCTTGGAACAAACACACACACATATACACACAAATATATATATATATATATATATATATATATATATATATATATATATGTATATATATATATAAAACACATATTTATATTATATACTTATATACATATATAATATATTTTATGTATATAATATAATTTTTAAGAACCAGAGTCTCTCTATTTTGCATGTCCTGGAACTCACTTTGTAGACCAGGCTGACCTTGAACTCACAAAGATTCAACTGCCTCTACCTTCCTGAGATTAAAGGCGTGTGCCATGACACCTGCCCGAAATAAAAGAATCATTTAAAATGAGATTTATCCCATAATTTAGAAAATAAATAAGTTAAGAGCTGGCATCCCCTACGCATGTAGCCTGCACAATATGAGCATAGCACATCATTCAGTAACAGAAGTTGATGTAACCCTAGTGGCTGTATGTGAGTACCAGCTTAACTGGAGTCTATTATATATTGATAACAAAAGGAAACTTGGAGCAAGCGGATCTATAAATATGCAGCAAGAGGTGTGAGAAAGCTACGCTCATCTTCTAGAAGATTCCCAGCCTGCATTTGAAATAGAGAAGCAGCCCAGAGCCTGGAATGTGGAATATTTGGCAAGCAAACCGAGGCCCTGGAGTAGGGGGAGTGGGGTGTAGGTTGGGAGGTGGGGACAGGGACAGGAGGAATTGTTTTCCATTCTAGATCTATTTGCCTTTTAAAATTCTGTGTGTGTCACATGTGTGTTTTGGTAACTCTAGCATCACTTGGATAAAAATACACATTGGTGAATACAGAAAGAGATAGGGGGAGGGGGAGGCCCCTGAAGAGTGAACAGGGGAGGGAGACCCCCAAGGATCCTGAACAACAACCAGTTACTTCTTCCCTGGAGGGGGAGGGGCTTCTGCTCCCCAAAACTGTTCTAGGGAGCAGCAGATGCCCAGGGAACACAGACTTCAGCCTCAGAGGAGTCTGGGGAGCAGCATTTCTACCTGGAAAATACAGGGTTGCTTATGTGTGAGCAATGTGAGTCTCAGAGCTCTTGGGGTGGCTGGGTTAGGATCTTCCTAAGGAACCACAGGCCCAGGCTAGAATGCTCCCCCCCCGCCCCCCCCCCCCACAGTGAGATCCTGAAAGCCCTCACCAGGTTTGGCTTTGTTTATTTAAAAAGACTTATTTAACAATGTGTCTGGTGTTTCTGACGGTGCCTGATGGAAGAAGAGAATCAACTCACACAAGCTGCCCTCTGACCTACATCTGCACACGCACATGTACTCACATGCACACATGTGTGTGCACACTCTAGAAGTGGGTCACTGGAGGACAGCATCATCTGCGTAGCTACGGGGGAGGTGTTATCTATGCTGGTGTGGGACTTTTCGATGATATGGTGTCTTTTGTGGCCGACCCCCGCTCTGTAAGAGACTGACCCCTCACATGTGCCCTGTAAGTAAACCAAAAGAGCTCATTAGTGCGACAAGTTGAACTTTGGGATATGATATTGGTGCTCTGTCTGGGGTGAGTGACTCTGGTTGTCTCCCTAAGAAAAGAGGCAGGTGAATTTCTGAGTTCTAGGCCAACTTGGTCTACAGAGTGAGTTCCAGGACAGCCAGAGCTACACAGAGAAACCTTGTCTTAAAAAAAAAAAAAAAAAAAAAAAAAAGTCATACAACAGTGAGTCACCAAGTCACAGTTCCTAGTGGTCAGGGCAAAGAAGGAAACCAAGGTCTGGCAGCTCTGGAGGAAGGGCTAGCCTGCCACAGAGGTTGTCCCTCATCTTGAAAGGTCTGTGGCCATCAAAGAGGGGTTTGGAGAAGTGCCTGGATGTCCAAGACAGGTCAGAAAGTATCCAGCACGAACAAGTCTCACTCCTGTTGGAGTCCAGAGCAGGACCTGCAGAACTCGACTGCATATCCCTCTCGCTGGGGTCCAGTGACACAGGGAAGTCCAGTGACACAGGAAGGTTTGAAATAGTGTGAACACACTCGGTGCCCAACCACAGGTCTAAGAACTACTCAAATGGCTAATTTCACCTGACTTTACTATAGGTTGGTTGGTTTGTTTATTATTTTGGGTTTTTTGCTTTTTTTTTTTTTTTTTAATTACAGTTCAGTGTGATGACAGGGATCTGTGATTCCTGGAGGCCAAATCAGGAATTCTGTGACTTTAAGGCCATCCTGGGATGCACAGAGTTCAAAGCCAGCTTGGGTTAGGTAGAGAGTGAAACCCCATCTAACCAAAAAAAAAAAGAGAAAGGTCTGTAGAGATGGCTCAGGGGTTAAGAATACAGACTGGGGCTGGAGAGATAACTCAGTGGTTAAGAGCACTAGTTGCTCTTCCAGAGGTCATGAGTTCAATTCCCAGCAACTACATGGTGACTTATAACCGTCTATAATTGGATCCCATGCCCTCTTCACATAAAATAAATAAATGTTAAAAAACAAAAAAACAAAAAAACAAAAAGAATACGGACTATTCTCTTTCAGAGGACAGGAGTTCAATTCCCAGCCCTCATGTCAGGTGGCTACAGTTGCCTGCCAGCTCAGATCCAGAGGGAGTCACATACATACATGCATACATAATTAAAAATTACAAAAATAAATAATTTTAGCTGGGCAAGGTAGCAAATGCCTTTAATCCCACCACTTGGAAGGCAGATGCAAAAGAATCTCTGAGTTCAAGGCCAGCCTGGAATTCCAGAACTGCCAGAGCTATGTAATAGAGATCCTGTCTATTATGCAAATAATAACAAAATGTAAATTAAGACAAAAAGCTCAGGATGTACGCCGTTGATAGAGTGCTTTTTTAGGATGCGCAAAACCTAAGGCTCAAACCCAAGCAGCACTTGAAGATGACTGTCCTTGGCTGTAGTCGTGCACAAAGGTGCAGAGACGCCATGATGGCGCTGGTCCAAGGGAACCAGACTCATTTTGAGTTGACAGCAGAATTTGGTAGCATGGTGCTAGCTCTGCACTCATGCAGGGGCCGTGGAGGCTTGCACCAAAGTTTAGAAAACTCCAAAAGCCAGACAACGCATGGCAAGGTTGGAGTCCCTGAAAGGAAGCACCAAGAGGTTATAGCACATGATCCTATAAAGATGAAGCCTGTGTTGCCATGGGACTCGAGCGTGTTAGAGACGTCAAGACCATGGGACATGGGCAGAGTGCAACTAGCCTAGGACTTTGTGTACTGTGGACAGCAGAGCTGAAGAGGTGGGTACACTCAAGGCTGTTGGAGCCCAGGTCATACTGTTAAGGTTCAAACCTGGGAAAAACAGCTAAAGTGCCCTGACCACCAGGTTCAGCCAGTATTCTTCAGTCCCTACCTGTTGACACAGGGTACAGCTGGCACATCCCACCGCCCTCTATCCTGAACTCTCTAGCCCAGGGACTGCCTGCCCTTCCCCTCGAGGTTCTTCCCTATATAACCCAGACATTTTGGTTACCTTCCCTTTTGGACCTTTGGCCTCCTAGCTGCTGTACCTGGTTCCCCTGCCTTCCTCTCCTTCTCTCCCCACATGACCCAGCTGTCTGGTCATGTCTGCTCTGGAATCTCCCAGATGTATCTGCCTCTGGCTATGCTCTCCCTCATATCTACAATAAGCTCGTTCCTCCTCCATTCCTAGGAGCTGTCATGTCCTTTCCTTTCCTTTCCTTTTGATTTCTCTTTTCCTTCAACAGCCTCATGAGAGGCCCAGCCGTCAGACATGGCATTTCCGGGTTTGATGTTTTCCTAGCTGGGGTTTGGCCTTGCTTTGATCAGGTCTTTCCTTGCTATGCCCCTTCTGGAATGGGAAGTTTGCTGTATCCCACTGTGTGTTGGAAGCAATGGAACTCACTTATATTTTACAAGAACTCACAGTCCTGCGCCTCAGAAGAAATTTGAAAATTTGAACAGTTAGAGCAGTTGGGATATTGAGTCTTAAAGATGAAGTGTGCATTTTGTATAATTTATTGTCTGTGAGCCTTTGAAGTATGGCATGAAATATTATCGCTTAAAAATATCTGGGTTGGGTATGGCTTAGTGGTTAAGAGCACCTCCTTTAATCCTAGCATTCAGGAGGCAGAGGTAGGTGGATCTCTCTCTGAGTTCAAAGCCAGCCTGGTCTACAAAGTGGGTTCCAGGACAGCTAGGGGTACTCAGAGAATCCCTGCCTTAAATAAATAAATTTGGGGGAAGGCTTTCAAGACAGGGTTTCTCTGTGTAATATGAGGTCCAGAGAGATGACCCAGTGGATAAAGTATTTTTTCTGCAAGTATGAAGACCAGAGTTCAGATCTCCCAAGCACTGGTGTAAAATACAGGCACAGTGGCATACGTGTGTAACTCAGTACTAGAGAGTTTAAGGCAGGTAGATTCTAGGTGCCCACTAGTCAGTCAGTCAAGCCAAAAAAAGTAGATGCCAGGTTTACTGAGAGACCCTGTCCCAAAAAATAGGAGTTATGGAGTAGATATCCAATATTAACCTCTGACCTCCACAGATGCACACAAGCATGCAATACACATATGTGAAGAAATAATAAATAATCAGAATGACGTAGTTAGCTGTGCATTGTGGCACGTGTCTTTAATCCCAGCAGTTCAGAAGTAGAGACAGGCAGATTTCTTCTATGCATCTGAAACCGACCAGACTAGATCACATAGTGAGTTCTAGGACAGGAAGGTCTATGCAGAAACCCTGTCACAGACAAACAAACAAACAAACAAGCAAATGGTGATGTATTTAGCTATGATGACTCAGTTGACAGTGTGTTGTCTAGTATATGTAAGGCTCTAGGTTCCATTTTTGTCACTGCACAAAGTGGGAGGGGGGGCAAGGGGGGCGGGGAGACACACCTGTAACCTTAGCAGTCAGTCAGGATGGAGAGGCAGGAGGATAAAAAGTTCAACTTTCCCCTCAAACCAAGCTCATTCCTACATACCAAATTTGAGGCCACTCTGAAACCATCTATAAAAAGGGAGTGGGAGCAGGGTGCTGTGCCTTTAATTTCAGCACCCAAGATATAGAGGCAGGAGGGTTGCTGCAAGTTCAAGGTCAACCTGATCAGCACGTCGAGTTCCAGTATAGTTGTAGTTACATGCCAAGACACTGTCTCTAAAATATGTGTGTGAGCACCTGTGAATGAGTGTGCACATGTGTGCATGAGTGTACATGCATGAGAAAGAAAAAAAAAGTAAGAAAAAATGCATTAAAAAAAATGATGTGATTCGATATCAAGTCGGCAAGGGGTGATAGTCTGGTTCTTTATCCTATCTTTCCCCCCAGTCCTGAACTTGTGATCATAAATCCTCATTGTCAAATGGACTGGATTTAGAACCACCTAGTAGGCAGTCCTTGGAGAGGTCTGCGAAAGGGGATCCAGAGGGGTTTAACTGAGAAGAAAAGACCCACCCTGAATGTAGTCAGCACCTTCCTTGGGCTGGGTCCCCAGCTAAATAAAAGGGGGCAGGGGAGGCAAGCCAGGAGCCAACACTCACCTCTTCTTCCTGGCCACTGATTTGAAGGAACGAGCTGCCCATGCACCTGGTTCATAGTGTCCCGTAAGCCAAAGGAAACTTTTTCTCGGCAGCAGTTGTCAGACACTTTGTTGCAGAACCGAGAAAAGTAACTGATGTGGTGGAAACAAAGATGACGAGGCTTGCCCTCTGCACACTAGCCAAAGCAGACCTTTGGGTACCAGGCTAAGGGGCTTTCTGGGATGCTTTATGGGGGTAACAGAGAGTGACAGATTTGTAGCTGAGCTGGGCTGGGCAGGAGATTTGTGGCCAAGTGTCAAGTGCAGTCTTTGCCTAGGTGAGAGGAGCTGGGGCCTTCAGGGCTGATGCTACACTGGCCCCATGCTGGGAGTAAGTACTTACTGGATAGAGGGGTGGGGATGAGGGGTTTTACTGGGGTCTGGGTCCACAGAAAGCTGTGATTCCACCCCAGACCAGGGCCTTAAAGTTGGGGGTTGGGAGACTGGGAAGCCCTCCTTGGGTTGTTTTATTTGGAGACTCAGCTGCTCCATGAACAGCTGCTGCCAGGGAGTCTGCCTAGAGAGCCACAGCTGTCCTGGGGGAGACAGGTGTCAGGGAGGGAGCTGCTTCTTTCACAGAGAGTCTCCAGGACCACCCCAGGAGCTACATACAGCTAAGGAGGAGCCCTGCTTAAACTCACAGGGGCCACAGAACACAGACGGGGCTAGTACTTGCTCTCACTAGCAGTGTGATCTGAAGAAGTCATTACCCCTGCTTAGTACCACACTGGCCAAGCTAGGAGCACTGGGATTAACAGGAAGCCAGTAGTGTGACTCTGAGCAGCAGACTCGAAAAGCCAGCCAGAGACTTGGTATCCTGACATTCAGAAGTCCAAGAGTGAGGACACCCAGCTGTGGAAAGGAGAGAAAAACTTTGCCTTCCTTTTACTTTTGTTTCCATTTGGACTTGTTGATTGAATGGTATAATCCAGTGGCTAGCCTGCACTACACAAGACCCTGCTTTAAAAAAGGAAAAAAAAAAAAAAAAAAAAAAAGATAAGGCCAGGGGTGGTGTCACACGCCTTTAGTCCCGACTTGGGAGTCATTCTTGCAACATGACATTTTCAAGTCATCTGTGTTGCCTGTCATTACTTTTTGTTTTGTTCTTTTGAATCCAGCTTTCTCAGTGTAGCCCTGGCTCTCCTAGAACTAGCTCTGTAGACCAGGCTGGACTTGAACTCAGAGATCCACTTGCCTCTGCCTCCTGATTGCTGGGACTAAAGGCGTGCCCCACAGCTACCCAGGTACTTCAACAGCAGCAGCAGCAACAACAACAACAGCAGCAACAACAACAACAACAACAGATCAATGTTTCATTGACTAGTCTGTCTTGCTTATACATCCAAGTGATGGGTGCTACATTCTTCCAGCTTTTGACTTATGAATAAAGCTATGAATATCTGTGTAGAAGCTTCCCAGAGTGCACCTGCTTCTATTTCTGGGAGTGTCCCTACCAGTGAAGTTGCTGGTGGCTTTCCTCCACAGTGGCCCCACGGGTTCTCACTGCCACTTGCAGGATGACTCTCGTCCATCCTAGCACTGTTTTTCTTTTGGGTTTTGTTCGTGTGGGTAATGACGATGACCCCAGATCTTGTTCAAGTCAAGTTCAAGCTCCTCCCACCCCTACCATTTTTGATTCCAGCCTGCCCCCAAGGTGGGAGACTGTATCGTTTTCTTTTTTCAGATGTACTAGTTATTTTATGTATGCATGTCCTTTGCCTGCATGTATGTATGTGCACCATGTGCATGCCTGGTGCCCATGGAGGTCAGAAGAGAGCATTGGATCTCCTGGAACTGCAGTTATGGATGCTTGAGAGCCACCATGTGGGTGTCCCAAACTGAACTCAGGCTTTCTGCGAGAGCAGCCTCTGCTCTTAATCACTGAGCCATCTTTCCATCCTTTTTTTCTTTTCTTTTCTTTTCTCTTCTTTTCTTTTCTTCTCCTTTTTTTTTTAAAATTTAAATCTTTGTTCAGGAGCTGGGCATGGTGGTGCACACCTTTAATCCCAGGGGCAGGGGCAGGGGCAGGGGCAGGGGCAGGGGCAGGGGCAGGGGCAGGGGCAGGGGCAGGGGCAGGGGCAGGGGCAGGGGCAGGGGCAGGGGCAGGGGCAGGTAGATCTCTGTGAGTTTGAGGCTAACCTGGACTACAGAGCTAGTTCCAGTATAGCAAGGATTACACAGAGAAGCTCTGTCTTAAAAAACAAACAAACAAACAAACAAACAAACAAACAAATGTTGTTCAGTCCTGGAGAAGATAGGCAGTTAAAGAAGAACACATGTGGACTCCAGAGGACCTGAGTTGGGTGGCCTGAAACTGTCTATAATTCTAGCTTTAGATACCTATATACCAAACACATCACTCACACACATATACATACATACACATACACTCACACACACACACACAAAGCGAGAGGGGGAGGGGGAGAGGGAGAGGGAAACATACACACAGAGAAAGAAACAGAGGGAGAAAGAGAGAGGAAAACAGAGAGAGAGAGAGAGAGAGAAGAGAGAGAGAGGAGAGAGAGGAACAGAGAAACACACATACAAAGGAAAACAGAGACAGATTTTATTTGTGTATGTGTGAGTATCCCTACAGGTGAGTGCAGGCATGTGTATGATATCAGCGGAGGTCAGTGAGCAACCTCTGGGGTAGTTCCCACCTCCTGTTTGAGGCCGGCTTTCCTGCTGGCTACTGTGAGCCTCAGGCTAGCTGACCTGTAGGCTTCCAGGCTTCTCCTGTCTCGGCCTCCCATCTCGGCGAGTAATTAGCTGTTGACTGTCCAGCTTTATCTGGGTTCTGGGGATCTGAACTCAGGTCCTTACGCTTTGTTGACGACGCCACTTTACCTGTCAGCCATTTCCCTTCCTGGTGGAGGGGGTCTCTGCTTATCTGTGCTTCCCTGATGGCTGATGGTGGCAGACATTGTTTCAGTCTCTTCTTTGGAGCTCGCTCTCTCTCTCTCTCTCTCTCAAGATGCCATTATGCTCCATGTTATTATCTTTTAATTTTTTACAATGATGGGTGACAGAGATTTTATTTTTTACTTTCACAGCAAAACTGAGTGGAAAATACAGGCTTGTCGTACAGCATCCCTGGCTGGTTTCTGAGCAGCCCAGCAAGGGTCAGCTCCTCTTGCTTCCTGTCCATCACACATAGGCAGCATTTACTTCTCTGAAGTTGTTACTATTGTTTGAGAGTTTCATACATACATAATTACATATGGTACTTTTAATCAAGTCCGCCCCATACCCTCAACCCTAATTCCATTTTCCTTCCTTCCTTCCTTCCTTCCTTCCTTCCTTCCTTCCTTCCTCCCTCCCTCCCTCCCTTCCTTCCTTCCTTCCTTCCTTCCACCCATTCCACTCCCTCCTCCCTTTCTCCTGCGTTCCCTTGAGCTACCACCCTGCCCCCAGCCCGTGACCCTTGGAGTCTCAAGCAAAGAGAGAGCTTCTTTAGGGTAGGGGAAGGGCAAGGAATGATTGACTGCCCACTTCTGGAAGCTCACTCTGAGGTGCTGCCTGGGCACTTGCTGGGTCTCGAAGCTCTTACTCTGAGGTAACGCTGGCATGTCCACTCCCATTTAACAGCAAAATCATCAGGCAGACACATCTAATTTTAAGATACCTTGCAATTTCCTCCCCAGCCTCAGAGAGGCTCTGAACAGTCGGTGAGCTCTGTAATGATTCACACCTTAGACACCGCTCTTCTTCGCAGGACTTGTCAGTGCCTTTCCTGAGCCCTCATTTGCTGTCCTTCTCTAGAGAAAATGGGCCACGGCAGGTGGAGTCACCCAAGCTTGGCGAAGGAAACCGTTTCTCCATCCTAGGCATCTCCTAGGATCGTTTGGGGGACCTGCTGTCTGCTTGCAACTACTTCCTAGAGGAAAGGTAGGCAAACCTTTTCAAAAGGACCAGAAAATAAATATTTCAGGCCTTTGGAGCCAGATGGACCAGCTCCTTGACTCTTCCGTTGTAGTGCAAAAAGCAGCTGTGTGTAATATGTAAATGAACAGAGATGGCTGTGTGCCAATAAAGCTGTATTTATAGATGAAGAAATTTGAATTATATAATTTTGTACCACCACACCCAGCTTCCTGTGTCACAAAATATTATATTTCAACCATTTAAGAAATGTATGAAAGCTCATACCTATGATTCCAGAACGCAGAAGGATGAGACAGGAGAAGTGCCTGGAGTTCAAGGCTAGCCTGAGCTATATAGCAAGACTTTGTATATTTAAGGAGGAGGAGGAGGAGGAGGAGGAGCAGGAATGGCTGGAGAGGCAGCTCAGGGGTTAAGAGCACTGGCTGCTCTTCCAGAAGACCTGGGTTTAATTCCCGGTACCTGCATGGCAGCTCCGGACTATAACACAGACATACATGCAAACAAAACACCAATGCACATGAAATAAAAATAATAATAAAAAAGAGAAAAAAACAAGTAAGTAAACAAAATGGAAAGAGCAGTGTGGAGGAGCTGGCTCAAGGGGTAAAGAGCCCGACTTACAACCTTCAGAGGCTCTGAGTTCAAATCCTAGCATCCACATTAAAACTGGGGCACAGCCACAGGTCTTGTTTTGTTTTTACCGCTTACAATGCTGTTGTAACCCCAGCATTGAATCTTATTTTGGTTTTCTGTTTATTTATTATGTATACAGCAGGCCAGAAGAGGGCACCAGATCTGATGAAAGGTGGTTGTGAGCCGCACCATGTGGCTGCTGGGAATTGAACTCAGAACCTCTGGAAGGGTAGCCAGTGCTCCTAACGGCTGAGCCATCTCTCCAGCCCTTGGTTTTTGTTTTTCAAGACAGGGTTCCTTTGTGTCGCCCTGACTGCCTTGGAACTCTGCTTTGTTGACCAGGCTGACCTTAAACTCAAGAGATCTCCCTGCCACTGCCTCCCAAGTGCTGGGATCAAAGGTGTGTGCCACCACAGCTCTTGTAACTCCAGCATTGCGGACATGGGGGTCAGACCAATAATCTCTGGGGCTTGTTTGTCTAGCCAAATGGTAAGCTCCATTTTTTATTTTATTTAAAAAAATTTTTTTTTGGTTTTTCGAGACAGGGTTTCTCTGTATAGCTCTGGCTGTCCTGGAACTCACTTTGTAGACCAGGCTGGCCTCGAACTCAGAAATCCGCCTGCCTCTGCCTCCCGAGTGCTGGGATTAAAGGCGTGCATCACCATGCCCAGCTGAGATGCTGTCTTATTAATATAAGGTAGAGAGCAATGACGACACATGTCCGCTCTGGCCTCCACACATGCACCCTGACACATGAGCACATGCCACACACATAGGCATACAAATACCAAGGAAGGAAAAGCTGCTCTCAACCTGTGGCTGTACAGACATAGGTGATGAGTTGATTTACCCGTGAGCTATGACAGCATCCATGTCCCTCCCTGTTCCAAACCCTGTCTGTCAAGGTGCCCAACTCACAGCCTCAATCCACATCGTGTGATGTGTCTCCTGAGGCAAGTCCCATTCATTGTCCTCTGGCTCCCTGAACCGGCTGCTTTGCGTCTGGTAATGTCCTTCCCTTCCCGCTCCACTCCTTGCCAACAGCAGCCTCTTTGCCCCGAGTTCAATCAGGTCTCATTGTGGTGGCTCTGCATGCTCTCCACCCACAACCTTGTCACCTTATGCCTAGATGTATAGATGTCTTTGCTTCTTTTGCAGAGCAACTAATCTTATATTTTCCCTTCCCTCAGAGACCGGCAACCACCAGCTACTTTCTGTGGATTTTCCAGCTCTGGACATCATAGAAAAGTAGAAGATTCTTGTATGTAGCCTTCTGAGGCTGCTCTATGTAGCATAAGGTTTCATGGTTCACTCTCACCTAGTGGCCTGTGTCACAGTGCTAGGCTCGAGCCAGGTACTTTACAGCCAGCTAAACCAGGTACTCTACAGCTAGCTTCTCCTGTTTGTTCACTCATTGAAAATGAAAACTAAGCCAGATGTGGAGGTGGGGGTGGTAGTGCACTCCTTGTATCCCAGCACTTGGGAGGCAGAGGCAGGCAGATCTCTGAGTTTGAAGTCAGCTTGGTCTACAGAGTGAGTTCCAGGTCAGCCAGGGCTAGACAGAAAAATCCTGTCTTAAACGCACACACACAAAAACCCAAAGAACAAAAACAAAAACAAAAAACAAACAAACAAACAAAAAAGAACAAATATATGTATAATATATGTATATATGTATGTATATGTATATACATATATATGTACATATGTATATATTAATTTAAATATTTTTGTTTTCTTTAATCTTTTTAGATTTATTTTTATTCTAGGTGTATGGACGTTTTGTATTACATGTATGTTTATGTACCATGTTTGTGCAGCGCCTTCAGAGGCCAAAGAAGGCACCAGATCCCCTGGAACTGGAACAACAGACAGTTGGCTACCAACTGGGAGCTGAGACTAGAACTCAGGTCCTTTAGCAGAGCAGCAGATGCTCTTGATGGCTGGATCACCTGTGCAGCCACCAATCCCATTTAATTTTGTTGCATAGAATTGTTGTGTAGCTGGTGGTGGCCTGGACCTCCTGATCTACCTACTCCCAGTGCTGCTTCCATCTCAGGCAAGAACTCCCCACACCTGTCTGCTCCTTCATTCTTTCTGTTGTTTTGCTTTGGTTTTGGTTTGAGAGCAAGGTTTCTCTGTGTAGCCCTGACTGTCCTAGAAGTCATTCTGTAGACCAAGCTGGCCTCCAACTCAAGAGATCTACTTTCATCCTTGCCTCTTGAGTGCTGGGATGAAAGGTGGGTACCACCACGGCTGGCTAGGTTTTTAGGAAGGGTCTTTTGCATCCCAAGCTTACCTTAGATTTACCATATAACTGAGGATGATCTTGAATTTCTGACACCTCCCCCCTACCCCCCCCCCTCTATTGCCAAGTGCTGAAACTACAGGTAGACAGCGCTGTGCCTGGTTTATGTCATGCTAGGGATGAAACTCAAAGAGTGTTGTGCCGGCTGGACAGACACTCCACCAACTGAGCTACATCTCTTCTGCCGTTACTTTGTTACTATCTAGCCAAGGCTAGGCTGCAACAGTTACCTTTTAATTTTTTTAAGGCTGCAACAGTTACCTCTATTTTTGTTTGTTTGTTTTGTTTTGTTTTGTTTGTTTGTTTTTCGAGACAGGGTTTCTCTGTGTAGCCCTGGCTGTCCTGGAACTCACTCTGAAGACCAGGCTGACCTCGAACTCAGAAATCCGCCTGCCTCTGCCTGCCATGTGCTGGGATTAAAGGTGTGCGCCACCTCTGCCCGGCGGCAGTTACCTCTTACAGGTTAGTTGTCTTATCTTTATTTTCATTTTGTTGAGTTGGGGAAATCTGAGGGAAATGAGTTGACAGTCCCACTCTCCACTGCTTCCAAAGATCCTCTCTGTCTTCTTCCCTCTCCCCTTACAGCCTCGTTGACCTTTAACCGCGCTAAGAATTTACCTGGTTCTCCTCCAGGGATGGCTAAAATTTCCTAAGCTGCTCCTTGGGACAGACCCCACCCCTCCCTCCTCAGAGAAGCCTAAAGTCCAGGAAACTAGAGGTAAGTGGGAGGCCTGGCCAGCCTGAGTCCTGTCCTGACTCTGCTAACAAGGGTCTTAGGTAAAGGAGCAGGTCTGGGGCCCTTCCCTTCCTGTCCAGAACCCCGGCACTGGCTGGGGCCTATTGCCAATCAGGCCTGGGAGATGACATAGGGACATTGACAAAGCATATGCCAAGGGCTGCAGGGGGACTGCTAGAGAGGGGGCGGGAGCGCCTAAGGTTTTACCCTTCCTATATCACCCTGGCACTCCAGAGGGCCACCTTGCCCCAGATGCATTAGTCTCTGGTTTGGGATACACCTGGGAGTAAGAGAGACAGGCAGACCGACCAACTCTGTCAGGGTGGGGTCTAGTGAGGGAGAGATAACCAGAGTCGCAGAACTGCTATGGAGATAAGGCTGAGAATGGGGCGGCCGCGGAGCTGAGTGGCCACGAAACGGAGAAGGGTCCAGGAGGAAGAGATCAGTACAGTGAGGGTGAGCGACCAGGACGAGGTTCAGCAGCCTGAGTGACCGGGTAAGGTGTTCTAGGCTGAGGAGCGGCATATGCCAGGTCTCCTGGCTCATGCTGGATGCACGGAGAGGCTCAGGAAGTGGAGGTCAAGGAAGGAGTAGGGGCCAGCTGTAGGGGCTTGGAATTTTATCTCCGGTGCAGCAGGAAGCCCAGGGGGTGGTAAGCAGGGACAGATAAGATCCTGCCTTCCTTTCTTTTTTCTTTTTCTTTTTCTTTCTTTTCTTTTCTTTTCTTTTTTTTTTTTTTTGAGACTGGGTCACACATAGCCCAGGCTGATCTTGAAGAGTGAATTTGAGTTTATTTTTATTATTTGTGCGAGACACAGTTGAGGGAGAGGTGCGGACCACTGGAGCACTGTGCTAAGACTCCGGGGACTAATGTATGCTGGGCAAATGCTCTAACAACTGGGCTACAGACCCGTCTTCACTCCAGAGGTCGTCTCTGACTCTTCTATGATGAAGAAATGGCTTCCCTTTATAGGGAGGGTGTCCTGCTGAGCCCCGGGAAAGACCTCTTCTGTCACTCCTAAACACAGGCAAGTAAGGGGCAAAGAGAAACTAGTCTAGCCCAACCTGGACATAGTTGGCGGTCTTAAGGAATGAGTGTGCAGAGCTTCATCATGTCTCAGACTATGCACTATGACCTGTCCCTACCTCTACCTGTCTGTCTAAGGGCTGCTAGCTAGTTTGTCTGATTAGATTTTCTAACCTAGCAAACTCAAGGAGGAGGGGAGGGGGACACGGGTGGGTCCTCAGACAGGAAACCACAAGTTGGAAGGCAGTTTCTGGATGGAAAGGGAGCAACCCCGTCTGATAAGGCAGGAGCTGGCACCTCTCTGCTCTAGCCAGGCTCCTGTGAAGCCAGGGTTCCACCCAGCATTTGCCTCCCTGGCAATGAATTTATACTCTACTCTGTCTCCTGGTCCAGCCTGACCCCTGGACAAAGCAGATGCAGGTAAGTTAATGAGCTCTTGCCGTGTGCTGAACCTAGAGAACCTGGCTTCAGTGCAAGGGAGACCACTCGACCAGGCTGGATGTCACAGCTGTAACCATCATCCTAGGTGGGATGTAGAGAGCACGGAAGTGGTCTGCAGCACAAAGGGCTCCTTGCCTGTGGGAGGCAGCCAGTGAGCTGACCCTTGAGAGACACCATATGAACATGTGACCTTGGAGAGGAACCCCACACAACCCCAAGGAAGGTGAGACCTCAAACCTGGGAATCCCAAGTTAGACATGAAGTGGGAGACCACTCATTTCCTATGGGGGCCACTCTGAGGCTCAGGTTGGGACCCCTTCCTTCTTGGTCCTGAGGCCCTTTCAAGGAGTCTAAAGGTCCCAGAGGTACATATTCCAGGACCAGTTTTCTTGGAAGGTTTCTTAGAGGTAGAAAAGTCTGCTTAGATGGACGCTTAGATGTGGTGGTATAGGCTTGTAACACCAGTGCTCAGGGGTTGAGGCAGTATTAGATCATGAGTTTGAGGCTAGCCTAGACTCTACAATGAGGTCCTATCTCAAACCAAAACAAAATCAAACATAAATTTTAAAAATAAAAATTAAAATTAAAAAAAATGAAAGAAAAGATAAAAGCAAGCAAGCAAGCTTTGGAGGGTGACCGGACAGGAAGGGACATGAGTTCCTCATGCCCCCTGAAGCCTTTTGTTGACAGCCCCCACCCCACCCCACCCTACCCCACCCCCACCACTGTCACGGGTATAGTCATCCTTCAGAGCTCAGCTTGTGAGGATAGAAAGGAGGGGTCTGGCTGAAGGGGAACCTGTGAACCAACAAGAATGCTGCTTTCCTGTGAAAACGGGTCACCTACACTGGCCCTGGTGCCCTGCTTTGCCAAAGCTTCAAGCAGCAGCCACTGAGTGGCCAGGGCTGACACACTGAGGCTAAGAGAAGGCCTGTCCCACCCCAGCAACCCATGCAAAGTGTGGGCTCAATGGAAATCAGATCTGTGAAAACTCAAAGCTTGTAGATGACTGTGTGTGTGCATGTCCATGTGCATTGTTTAGTCATGTGGTACGTGCACTTGTGCACACACGTGTGTGCCTGAGTGCACACGTCGGTCAGAGGACAATGTCCTAAATTTTACTTTTTTTTCTTTCTGTTTTTTTTTTTTCCCCCCTCAGAGACAGGGTTTCTCTGTGAAGTCCTAGCTGTCCTCAAACTCAGAGATCCACCTGCCTCTGCCTCCCTAGTGCTAGGACCAAAAGCATAAATCACCACACCTGGTGCCCTTGAACTTCTCCTGAGTGCTAAGATTACAGCTATGTGCCACCACATGTGGTTCATTCAGTGTTGGGGTCAAACCCAGGGCTTCGTGTGTGATGGGCAAGCACTCTCCCAACTGAGATACATCCCCAGCAGACTAAAGTCTGTTTCTTTTTCTTTAAATTTATCTGTACAAGTGTTTTGTCTGTATGTGTATGTCTGGGCACCACTCGCATGCCTTGTGCCCATGGGTATCAGAAGAGGGCATCAGATCCCCTGCAACTGGAGTTACAGATTATTGTGAGTGACTATGTGGATACTGGGAATTAAACCTGGGTCCTCTGTAAGAAGAGCAGCAGAGTGTTCTTCATAGCTGAGACACCTCCCTGGCCATGTTTCTTAAACAGCTTTATTGGCATATAATTCATCTACTCACAGTGTATAGTTAATTCTCTTTTTTTGGGGGGGGTGGTTTCGAGACAGGGTTTCTCTGTGTAGCCCTGGCTATCCTGGAACTCACTTTGTAGACCAGGCTGGCCTCGAACTCAGAAATCTGCCTGCCTCTGCCTCCTGAGTACTGGGATTAAAGGTGTGTGCCACCATGCCCAGCTAGTTAATTCTTGAGTAACCACCATCATGATCAATATTAGAATAGACCATTACTGGCAAGATGGCTCTGCAGGTAAACACTGATGATCTGAGATGAGTCCTTGGAACCAGTTGTAGGAGAGAACCGACTCCTGCATGTTGTCCTCTGCCTACCCCATGTACACCATAGCATGGCCACACCTGGACACACACACACACACACACAGAGACAGAGCGACAGAGGCAGAGACAGAGGCCCTAAGGGACAGGGAGCTTGCCTGACGTTTGAGACCCTGGGTTTGACCCCGCCAGCAGTCACACATCCCTCCTCCCTTCCTTCAGCCTGAGAGTCACCAGCATACTTCCTCTACACATTTGCCTGCCCCAGACATCTTATGCTCATACGGAACCTGGCTCCTCTCTATGGCTGAATTGTATTCTGGTGTATGACCACACCACTTTTTTTTTTTAAAAAAGATTTATTTATTTATTATACATAAGTACACTTTAACTGTCTTCAGACACCCCAGAAGAGGGCATCAGATCTCATTACAGATGGTTGTGAGCCACCAGATGGTGGGATTTGAACTCAGGACCTTTGGAAGAACAGACAGTGCTCTTAACTGCTGAGCCATTTTCTCTAGCCCTGAACACACCACTTTGTAACCACCCATCAAGTGACAATCACTTGGTGGCTGTTACAAACGGTGCTTCATGAACATACTCCATGTGGTTCCGTGTGGGCGTGCTTTCAGTCCTCTGGGGCAGAGATGTCACAGTGGGATTTATGGGGCAACTGGGAGGTCTCTGCTTAGTGTTCCAAGGACCTGCCAACGTGTTTCCCAGAGCAGATGTGTCTTTCCACCCACAGTGGCTTCCAATGTCTCCGTGTTTTCATGGCAGTTGGTATTGTCTATCTTTTGGGTAGCAATTGTCATACAATGGCATGGCTGCTTGTTGTGTGGTGGGTTTTATCTCTGCAGCACTGGGGACTGAATCCAGGGTCTTTCATATCCTAGACAAGCATTCCTACACTGAATGGTTGTAAGTTCAAAGCCAGCTTGGTCATTTCCCGGACAATCTGATACACATAGACTTTCAGGGCTGCAAAGGAAGCCTAGGAAGACTCTGTCTCATGAAACCAATATACATATGATATGATATAGGTGAGTAAGTACATGAATGTGCATGCGTGCTTGTGGGTGTGTGTTTGTATCATACATATAACATGAAGCTTGCTCCTAGGTTTTCTTCTGTTTTATGGTTTTAGTTCTTTCTTGTAATAGGTTTGTGACTCACTTTGCTTGTTATGTTTTTAGCATATTATGCAGCAAGACAGTGGTTGCTCTACTATCTCTTGTAACTTTGGAGATAAGCACAGATGCCCTTCCACCACGTGTGCCAGTGTGATGTAAGGAGCAGCACAGGTGACAGGGTCCCGGGCACTGCTAACACTGTCCACATTCTTCAATTGCTCTCCCACATTCATGGCCTCCTGAATTCTTTCCGTTCAGCTCAGATTTTAAAATCTAGCTAAAACTTTCAGTTTCTAAGTTTTTTTTCTGTTGTTCTCGTTTTTGTTTTTTCTTTTCTTTTCTTTTCTTTTCTTTTCTTTTCTTTTCTTTTTTTTCGGTTTTTTTGAGACAGGGTTTCTCTGTATAGCCCTGGCTGTCCTGGAACACACTTTGTAGACCAGGCTGGCCTCCAACTCAGAAATCCACCTGCCTCTGCCTCCAGAGTGCTGGGATTAAAGGCTCCAGGTCTCTGTTTTCTTGCCTCCTGCTGGCCCTAGCCATTGTCTGTATCCATCTTTGTAGAAGCTATTCCTGGCCTACTTGGATGTTCTAATAATGAATCATGTAAAATCATAATAAAGTATCAACATGAGCCATCAATATTTTATTATTATTATTTTATTTTTTATTAGATATTTTCTTCATTTACATTTCAAATGCTATCCCGAGAGTCCCCCATACCCTCCCCCTGCCCTACTCCCCTACCCACCCACTCCCACTTCTTGGCCCTGGCGTTCCGCTGTACTGGGGGGGGCATATGAAGTTTGCAAGACCAAGGGGCCTCTCTTCCCAATGGTGGCCGACTAGGCCATCTTCTGCTACATATGCAGCTAGAGACAGAGCTCTGGGTGTACTGCTTAGTTCATATTGTTGTTCCAATATTTTATTATTTATTTGCTTTTTTTTTCAGGTTGTCCTCAAACTCTCAAGGCTGAACTTGAACTCTGATCCCCTGCCTTTACTTCCTGAGTTGCTGTGGTTACAGGTGTGTGCAGCCATGCTTGGTTTATGTGGTGTAGGGGAAATGAACCCAGGACTTCCCACATGCTAGGCAAGGACTCTAGTGACTGGGTTACATCCCTACTCTGCAACATTGTATTTATTTAAAATCAAGATAAGGCAGTTCATGTGTCTCATGCTGCTGGCCTCGCGTTCTCTTTTTGGCTTTACAACTCTGTGGTTTAAAGCCGGGCGTGGTGGCACTCGGGAGGCAGAGGCAGGCAGATTTCTGAGTTCGAGGCCGGCCTGGTCTACAGAGTGAGTTTCAGGACAGCCAGAGCTATACAGAGAAACCCTGTCTCGAAAACCAAAAAACAAACAACTCTGTGGTCTAAACCTTTTTCCTCTGCTCATTAAATCAATGACTCCAGGCAAGCCAGTTCGCTTCTCTCTCAGTGCTTCAGTGTCCTTATCCACTGTGCTGGGATGATGACAGAACTGTGTTTACAGAGGGGGTTATTAAAAGGGCTCTTTAATCCAAGCACTCAGGAGGCAGATGTAGGTTGATCTCTGTGAATTGGAGGCCAGCTTGGACTACAGAGTAAGTTCCAGGACAGCCAGACGTATATAGTGAGAGCCTATCTTCAAACAAACAAACAAACAAACAGGACTCTTGATTTCAATGCTAAAATCAGAACTCTAGACACAGAAATACTTATTATGAATCTATGCATAAGGGAGGCTAGCTCCTTGCTTGCATGCTTCCATCATTTGTATCATTCTGGATTCTGAGTTGTAACAGAAATCTAAATCATTCGATTTAGGATTTCAGGCCTGCAATATAGGACGGAATAGGAAGTACGGCGAGTTCAGATGGGTCTCAGATCCCTTCTGTCTAAGCTCACCCTCCATTTTGAGTAATGGAGAGAAGGGACCAAACTAGGCTGAGAGAGGCAAAATGCCCTAGGTGTATCATAGTAGCTGAGCAGCTGGGACGTTGGCTTGCCTTATTCAGCTAGGCCAGCTGTAGAGGCTTTAGGCTTCCCCTCTTAGGTCCTGATATCGGAGATGAAGATGTGAAAAGAAGATGCCGTCTAAGAAAAGTTCTAGCTGTGGCATATGCTTGCGCCTGAGCCATTCACTTATGGACAGGGACATTTTATTGTCAACTAATTCGGAGTCACACGCAGGTCAGGAGCCAAGCAACTGGAAGAGGATGTTGGGGATGGAGAGGAGTTGTCACTTGAAGAATGTTAGCCAGGGACCAAGATCTTCCCCCGTGTAACCAACGACTCAGTTGGAATTCACTTGTTCAGGGGATCCCCTTTTCCCAGTGGCATTTGCTCCAGCAATGTGTGCAGAATGGCTTATACTCCGCAGCCTCTTTCCCATCGCATCTAATGAGCACCCACTGGACTGTAGACCCACAAAAGAGGAAAGTGCAGATAAGGAACTGCAGATTATAGGTTAGAAGGAAGGGGCGGAGCTGCATAGAGGCCTGAGGGGCGTGGCCTGTGAAGCTGAGCAAGGGAGAGTGGGGACATCCAGAAAGACAATGGAGTTTCTGGGTCTGTTCAGCTGCTTCTGGAACGCTCATTGCTACCAATAATTGGTCATTGGACAGGACAGCAGGAAAGAAGGGGCGGAGACAGGATCCACGGGTGGGGTGAGGAGAGACTGATGGGAGGGGATCAAGAAAGCAAGTATAGACTAGCCTCTGAGGAGTGTGTGGGCCAGGAGAGTGGAGAAATGGAGCCGAGCCTGAGGGGCCACGGAAGTCACTGTCTGTTTTGAAAACACTGGTCCAACATCAGCCTGGAGTGGGGCTCAAGGCATGGAGGCAGTGCAGGGAGGCAGCGGGGTGGGAGAGTCTGAAGAGGGTGTGTAAGACGGGGACTCAAGGAGCACTCCTGCCTGAGGGCTTCAGCTTTCCTCAAGGCAGATCTTGAGATCTTGGTGGATCTTTGCCTAGACGCTTACACAGTGGCTGTGGAGGTGTGTAAGGAAAGGAGTCCGTCCGGGCTGAGGATGGCTTAGACACTGACTCGGTAGGGATGCTGGTGTAGGGAGTGTCATTTCAATGCGTGCTTACACATTCCCTATCAAAGAGTTATTTGTGGACCCCATCCTGACAGCAATGAAAAAGAGGGTTCCTTTCATTCAGGTCGGGGCCTCCTTATGGCAGAGGGAGGGACACAAGGCTGGAGGAGGTGAGAGGTGGAAAACTATCCACCAGGAAGCCAGTCAGGGAGATTCAGGCCTTTACTGCCAGCACTCAGTTTGGCTTGCATAGTGAGCTCCAGGTCAGCCAGGGCTAATACTGAGACCCTGTCAAAGAAAAACAAACAAACAAACAAACAAAAAAACACAAAACCCCCACCAGTGTTGTTTTTTATGAATGAGGAAGCTGACAGGTTGCAGGCCAATTGATATCCATGTGACTTTGTGGTCAAACTAAAGCAGTGTCTGACACTTGTATGTATGTGTGTGTGAGGCTTATTTGTTGAAAAAAAAAAAAAAAAAACCAAAAAACCCAAAGCCAGTGGCTTTTGTTACAGCACTCCCTTGGTGGTGGCTGAAGCCAAAGGCTTGCAGTAAGTTTGAGGCTAGCCTTAGGTAAGTTATGAGACCTTGTCTCAAAAAACAACCATGGGACTGGAGAGTTAGCCTAGTGGTTAAGATTGTGTATTGCTCTTGCAGATGAACTGAGTTTGGTTGTTAGAGCCTAGCTGGGACAGTTTTTAACTCCAGGAGATGTGACACCTGCTTCTGAGCTCTGTAAGTACCTGCCCATGCATGGCATTATCCCCCACCCCCCCCTCACACACACACAGACACACACCCTCACAAAACTATAAATAATAACATCTTCCAAAAAAAAAAAAAAAAAAACACTGTAGCTGGGTGTGGTGGCACGTGTCTTTAATCCCAGCACTTGGTAGGCAGAGGCAGGCAGATTTCTGAGTTCAAGGGCAGCCTGGTCTACAGAGTGCATTCCAGGATAGCCAGGGCTATACAGAGAAACCCTGTCTTGAAAAACAAAACAAAACACCACAAAACAAAACAAAACAAAACAACCCCCCAAAAAAACAACAAAAAACCCACCCAAAACCAAACCAATCTAAACCAAACCAAAAAAAAAAAAAACAAAAAAACAAAAAACCCCAACCAACCCACCAACCAACAAAACAACAACAACAAAGAAAAGAAAAAGCCCACAAACAGCAACACTACAGATTAAGCTAGGCCTGGCAGCACATACAAGTAATGTGGCAAAGGGGCCAGGGGTTGAAGGTCAGCCTCAGCTAGGCAGGAGTTTAAGACCTGTCCCAGTTAAAGGGAGGATCTGTCTCAAATAATACCCGCCCCCCCAAAAAAAATCAATTGGAAGGGTCACTGAAGCATCCAAAGTTACAATGTAGCAAGATGTCAGACTGATAGCGTACCGCTGGCAGTAGGAGAGATTTCGGCTTCCTTCTTCCCAAGCCTACCTTCCATTTCAATGGGCACGGGGTGGGGAGGACTCCCTGGATCAGGGCCTAGATTAGGGTGAGGCACGCAGGGTGCCCTGGGTGCACCATAGTAGCTGTGAGTCCTGGCATCTTGGCTTGCCCTACCCAGCCAGTCCCGCCCTAGAAGCTGTGGTCTCCCTTTCTTTAGGTCATGACCCTAGAAAGAGGCGGTACTTTCTAGGAAATGGCCTCCAGCTTGGGAGTCCAGTGGGCAGGGACAAGGACCCTTGTGTTGTGTCAATCCCAACTGCCCTACTAAGGAACTCAAATCATGTTTGTTCCTGTATGTAGGTTAATCTGTCTGTGGTACATCTTGGAAGATAGGGAAGAAAGAGGACAGAGTGCCCCTAGCCGCTCAGGTTCATCTGTCATGAAGTCACGGCTTCATCCAGGTACCTATCCCAGGTCACCCCTGGATCCCACCTCTGATTTAGCAGTCTATTTGCTGACCAGGCCAGCTGGACCCGGTTATTCCAGAGCTCATGCCTGCAGTGCCCAGGACTTTCTAAGCAGAGGGGTGTCCTTCAGAGAGGAGTCCAAGAGCAAGAACAGGAACTTGGTGGGGGCAGGGATCTGCTACCGGGAGGCTCTGGGCCCTGTTCTTGAAGGCCAGTTAGAAGTGACCATGGTCACTTCAGTGAAGTTTAAAATGATTCGCGGGGCAGAAAACGTGGAAGAGAAACCCCTGCTTATTTATGCGGGCTTTCAAACCATAAAACTCTCGTTTTCTCTCTGTAGCTATTTATATCCTGAGCGGGTGTAAAAACTGTCCCCATATGAAGCCCAGGTCTGAAGTAATATAAACGAAAAATAGCCATCTCCTGTTTTATTTATTTATTTTTAATTTAAAGCAAACGGTTTCACCTATAGTCCCCAGGTTTGGTCGCTGGCGCGGGGGGTGGGGCAGCCCACCCAGCCCCACAGGCAGCTGTCAGGCAGTGACGGGGCCCCTCGCTTGATCACTCCAGGGACAAGGACGCCCAGGGCTGGGTGTCACCGACTCCTCCGCGTTCAGGCTCTTAGCCCTGCGGGCTGGGGGAAGGGCCCGGGTCTCGGGAAGTGACCCTCCTCTTCTACCGAGCTGGGGACTCAAGCTCCTTCTTTTTCCCCCTCGCGGTGGGGCCCCTAGTCGATCTATGTCCCTCCTGCTGTCCCGGGGCCACTCGGCACCTCCCCTCACCCCGACGGCTTCGAGGCCCTCCCCGGCCGAACATCCCGACTCCTCCCTCGGCCCCTCAGGCAACGTGGGGAGCCGGTGGCCCCCAACCCAATTAGCGGGGAGCTCCATCGTCTCCAGGCACAACCGCTTTCCTTCCCTCGGGGGACACTGCCACCTGAGAGCCTCGTCCCCAGGTTCCCTTGCTCTAGTACATCTCGATCGCCCCTGGGCGACGCGGGGGCGCAATTAGTTTCTTCCAATTAGTTTCCCCTCTTTGTATAGAACCCATTCAAACTGTGCGCGTACTCCTCCGCGCGAGGGGGAAAGTAGTCCCGACCTTGCCCGCGATTTCTGTTCTCGCGTCGGGCACATTCACTTTGGGAAGCCGATGGGACGCTCGGCGGGATCCCCGGGGGAGGTGGCGCGGGGCCCACAGGGTGCGAGCGGAGGGAGCGGGGCGCTGGGGAGGGGGAGGGGGCTAACTCCTCGCTGTTGCCTCGAGAGATGGATCATGGGGCGTAAAGCGATCGCAAACCTCAAACCACGTACAGTGGGCGATACGCGTCAACCCAACCTGGCCAACGGAAGCACAGAACCTTCCCCCTCCTTCCCGTGATCCCGCCCCCGTGGCCTGACGGACGCGCACAGAGACCTACCATGCCCCTGCTTGCCGCCCGGATCCCGTGAGAGCCAATGGAAGCTCGCAGGGGCGGAGCTTGCGAGCGACGGGTTAGGCTGTGCGCGGCCCTCCTCCCCCCCAGGCTCCGCCCCTCCCCCCCGCCCGCGGCTCCCGGAGTAGTTAGAGCCAGCGAAGTGCGGGCGGCGATGAGAGCCAAAGTTGCGCTCCGTTCGGCATCGGGGGCTTGAGGCGGCTCGTTGCTCCGCCCGTCTGGGCCTCCTCTAGCCCCAACTCCCGCCAGCGGATCCCGCGCGCTCGCCCGCCCGGCCCGGCGCCCACCTGCGCCCCCTGCCCGCGGCCCGCCGCCCGCGCCTCGCGAGCCGGGGTCCCCGTCACTTTGGCCCGGCCCCGGGCCCCGCCGATGCCGGCCATGGTGGAGAAGGGCCCCGAGGTCTCAGGGAAGCGGCGAGGGAGGAACACGGCGGCCTCCGCAGCCTCGGCCGCCGCCTCGGCCGCCTCGGCCGCCGCCTCAGCCGCCGCCTCGGCCGGCACCGCCTCCGCCTCGGCCGCCGCCGCCGCCTCGGCCGCCGCCGCCCCCAATAATGGCCAGAATAAAAGTTTGGCGGCGGCGGCTCCCAACGGGAACAGCGGCAGCAACTCCTGGGAGGAAGGCAGCTCGGGCTCGTCCAGCGACGAGGAGCACGGTAGGTGGCAGCCGCCCCCGCGCCCGGCCCGTGTCCGCGCCCGCGCTGACCGCCGTGCTCTGCTTCCCCGCAGGTGGCGGTGGCATGCGGGTGGGACCCCAGTACCAAGCGGCGGTGCCCGACTTCGATCCTGGTGAGTAGCGAGTGACGGGAGCTCGGGAGACAACTTTGTTTTTTGTGCGTGTTGGCCTTCGGTCCGCGGGGGCACACGGGGCGCGAGGGCAGGCGGCGCGGCACGCTCGCACACGAGTGTGCTGCAGATTCGGGTGCGGGGAGGCCATGGGCTCCGGTGGGGACAGCACTGGGCCCGCAGTGTCCCCCGGCTCTGAGAAAGCCACACCTGGCCGGGGTGGAGTGGGATGTCTCTGCCTCCAGGTGTGGTGTACCGGAGCTAGGACGGGATCCCGGGTGGCAGTGCTGGAGAGTTGGCGTCCTGGGGCGCTCGGACCCAGGGCTCCGCAGAGACTTCTTACTTCAAACTGGCTCCTAGCGTTACCCTGCCAACCCTACGCTCTTATTGCCTCTTGACTCTCATCCCGTCTTGTCCCGTCCGGTCCCATCCTGTCCCATCCCATCCCATCCCATCCCATCCCATCCCATCCCATCCCGAGGGCTGGTGGAGTAAAGATCTTCCTGTCCCTCCACCCCAATCAGGTAATAAAAGAAGTGTGCTTTCCAGAGAGCATCTGTCTAGATAAGAGAGCCCGACTTGTGGCTGTTATTTTAAGATCTGTTTGTAAATGTGTGTTTCCTTTATTTCTTTTTTCTTTTGGGGGGGATGGGGTGGGGAGGAAGAGGTTGTGAAAGAATAGAACCATCAAAAGGTTTAGCTAACCGGCCATTTCCATCTACTAGAAATCCTTGTCCCCTAAGAAGGGGCATTCTTACTTGCCTTCCTGGTGATCTGTGTGGAAGCAAATTTAAAGAGGTACGGGGGTGGGGGGGGGGGAATCCTATCAGACAAAGGAATTCGCCAGATTTTAATGCCTATGATTCTGTCCCATCTCTGTATGAGACTGTCTTTCAAGGTGGTGGTTACAGGAAATGTTTGAAAGGCCGTGGGTTTTGTTTCAGAAATAAAATTCAAAAGACAATCTTGTACAGCTAGAGTGAACCGTCCTGGTTGGAGGGCTTTAGAACAGGAGGTTTTTCTAAGTAGGTTATACCACTAGTTTGAAAAGATAAATGCTTTTCCTTGGAAACAAGACTGCAGAAAATTGCAAGGATCTGGTCCTTGAAAAAGGAGATTGCTTTTAAGTTGTTATTAAGGTGCTGAACTCTGTGTTTAGGTAAAAGTGAAAGCACAGAAGAGAGGGATTCAGGGTGAGTGTTTGGTCACCCCAAGAATAAATGATTTGCAAATGCATGACTCCAGTCCCTCACAGTTCTGTAGTATAACTCCCCGCTTCGTAAACTCCTGTTAGCGTTTTAGATAGTTTCCCCTTTCCTCACATCTTTTTCTGGGAGTCACTTTTCATTTTTTTCATTTTTCTGAGCAGGGCTTCATCCCTAGCTTGGCCACCAGGGGAAGCATACTGCTTTTCACTTACAGTTGACCCTATCCTCATTTTGTAGGTCAAGTCCGACTGCAGTGATACATAGTGAACATGAAGCTTGCCACAAAGTTTCTCTCACAAGTTACTCTTAAAAACTGAGTGGAGCAGTCAGACCTTCCAGAAACTTGAGTCATTTTTGTTACATATTTTCAAAGGTTATGTAAATGTTTGATGGGACCTAGGAAAAGGACATATTTAATGGTCACAGGATTTAGATCTCTTAGTCTCTGCATTGTCATTGAGGTGCCTGGTGCCTTTAGAGTTAGACTCTTCTTTGAAACATCAGTTGTCATGGGATAAGTTTTGGACTCTTGGGACATTTTTGCTTTTGTGACATAGGGTCTCTCCGTAATGTAGGCTGTCTTAAAAATTTGCTATGTGGCCCAAATTGGACTTAAATTTGGTATCATCCTGCTTCAGTGTCTTTAGACTTAGTTTGGTTATTAATATTTTTTAGGTCTTGTACATATTTATATCTCAAGATGTGATAGTTAACTTTATTTATTTATTTTTTGTCATGGTGGGATTGAACCCAGGTCCTTACACATTCTAGGGATATATATTTGTTAGAGTTCTAGAAAGTAAAACACTGTAAATGTTCTCATGCATAGCTTTATTGTCAATTGATTGTTCATGTTAATATTTCAAAACTTCCTATTTTGTGTTTGTTTTAGTCTGGAGAGTAATTTAACTGCTATGACATTCTTTAAAACCCTGCTTTGTCAGTCTGAGCACTGGGACACATTTGTTTACTGTTTCTGGGTGATTTTTTTTTTTTTTTTTTGCTATCATTGAATGTAAATTCCAAGGAAAGTCTTCTGGTTTTTGTCTTGTGGTTTTTTTGTTTTTTGTTTTTTTTTTTCCGAGACAGTTTCTCTGTGTAGCTCTGACTGTACTATAGACCAGGCTGGCCTCCAACTCAGAAATCCACCTGCCTCTGCTTGCCAAGTGCTGGAATTAAAGGTGTGTGCCACCACTGCCCGGCCTCTTGTGTTTTTTTGAGGCAGGGTTTTACTGTGTAGCCCTAGCTGTTCAAAAGTCCTTGAACTTTTAAACAGGCCATGCTGGCCTTGAACTCACAGAGCTCTACCTTCCTCTGACTTCAGAGTGCTGATATTAAAGGCCTGAGCCACCACCCTGGCTGAAGAAACATAACAGAAATTGTGCAGCATCTTTGTTTCACAGCAGTTTGCTTTTAGACACAAGACAGTGCCCCCATGTCCCAAGACAGGATTTCTCTGTGTGGCTGCTCTGGACTCTCTGTAGACCAGGCTAGCCTCAAATTCAGTAACCTCCTTGCCTTCCTCTGTCTCCCCAACATACCCTGCCCTTTTAAATGGGTGTTTTGCTTGCTCATGTCTGTGCACCACATGTGTGTAGTGCCTTCTGAGGTCAGAAGAGGGTACCAGAGTCCCTGGAACCGGAGTTACATAGATGGTTGTTAGTACCATATAGGTGGTAAGAATCATATCCAGGTTTTCCGAGTAACCAGTGCTTTAATTTCTGAGCCATCTCTCCAGCACTGCAAGACAGGGTCTTTATGTGCTTATAAAAAGTTAGGGATTGCTGGGCAGTGGTGGCGCACGCCTTTAATCCCAGCACCTGGGAGGCAGAGGCAGGCAGATTTCTAGGTTCGAGACCAGCCTGGTCTACAAAGTGAGTTCAGGACAGCCAGGGCTATACAGAGAAACCCTGTCTTGAAAAACCAAAAAAAAAAAAAAAAGTTAGGGGTTGGAGAAATGGCTCAGTGGCTACTCTTCCAAAGGCCCCAGGTTCAGTTCCCAGTACCCACATGCATGGCAGGCCAGAACTGTCTAACTCCATAGATCTAATACCCTCACACTCGTGCATGCAGACAAAACACAAATGCACATAAAATAAAAACAAATTATAAGAAAAAGAAACTAGGAATGCCAGACATGGCAGTGTACACCTATAATCCCAGCACCTGGGAGGCTGAGGCAGGCAGAGGAGTTCAAGGCCCTGCCTTAGAGCCAAAAACAAGGGCTGGGGAGATGCTCTGGGCATGAGTTCAGAGCCCTGTCACCTGCGTGAAAAAGGTGGGAGTGGCCACACATGCCTGACTCTAAGCTTCCATGTTCAGTGAGAGGACCCTGTCTAAATACATGCATACATGTGGAGATTGCTGGAGAAAGATCCTGATGTCAGATTGCTCTGGACTCTGCTATGTGTAAGCACACAGAAGAAAGCACAAGTACGAAAACGTGAAACCAGAAGTAGTGTTCCTGCTCTTTTCCTCCGAGTGCTTCCTTTCCCTCTGGTGCTGGGGACTGCTCCCAGAGTCCTGGCATGCTAATTACATGCTGGTGCCCGGCTACATGACTGATTGTTTTGAGTCATGGTTTCACTTTATATCCTTGGCTAGCTATGTAGATTGAGCTAGCCTCAGATTCATAGAGATCTGTCTGCCAGTGCCAAGATTAAAGGTGTTCTTCGCCATGCCCAGTTCAGAGGCATCCTCAAATGCTTCTGCCTAAGTTTTTACTTTTTAATTTTTTTGGGGGTACGGTTTGAGACAGGGTTTCTCTGTGTAGCCCTGGCTGTCCTGGAACTCACTTTGTAGACCAGGCTGGCCTCAAACTCAGAAATCCACCTGCCTTTGCCTCCCAAGTCCTGGGATTAAAGGCATGTGCCACTACTGCCTGGCCTGCCTAAATTTTGAAAGCATTTCCCCCCTTACGGACGGGCAGACAGCTTTCCTTTCTCTTGTTTTTTTTTTTTTTTTTAGACATTGTCTTCCTTGTGTAGCTTGGGTTTGGCTGGCCTGGGATTTGGGGTGATCTTCCTGTCCCAACTTCCTGAGTGCTGGCTTACATGCAGGAGCCACCACACTTGGTGTAGAAAGCTTAAAAAACCAACTGAACCAACAACAAAGTAGTAAGATGTGTGAATGGGCATTCATTAATTTTTATTTTATATTTTTAAAAAACAGGGTCTCTTTAGTGAAGACTGGCCTCATGCCTATGACAGGCCTTCCGCGTCAGCCTCTGATGTAGTAGTGTGAGCCATCAGTCCTAATTTACTTATTTGTAGACCTCAGCTTGACCTAATTTCTAGAGTGGTTGAAAGTAAGAGTACCTTATCATGTACAATGAGAATTGAGTTCTGTTATCCTCCCAAATAGCAAACGAGGTGGATAGAGCCCGATACTTCTGAGATGTTCCTGTGGTCGTTATTCTCTGGTTAGGCCTAGGCTAGGTTTCTGATGGGCTGTGATAGTTGGGATAAGAATACCATCCCTGTTCACACGGAGAGTCTTGACCCTTTAGAGGCAGATGCTGCTGCATGTGACAGCCAGGCTGTCTTGTCACTCTTGCCTCCAGATTATGCTGAGCTGTCCTTAGTTTCTCTTAGACTCAGTATTAAAGAGGATGTCAGAGGGTGTTTAAGGTTATCACTGCTCTGGCTGGTTTCTACATTGCTAAAGCATCTCTTATTTGATATGAATAGTGGTTTTTTCCCCTAAAATAATATGAATGTTTCCTGCCTCTTGTTGGTAAACAATAAGAGGAAGAACCGTGAAAAATTTTAAAAAGATTTATTTATTTAATGGATATGAGTACTCTATCTGCATGAACACCTGTGTGCCAGAAGAGGGCATCAGATCCTATGATAGATGCTTGTGAGCCCCCATGTGGTTGTTGGTAATTAAACTCAGTACCTCTGGAAGAACAGGCAGTGCTTTTAACTGTTGAGAGCCATCTTTCCAGCCCGTGGACAATGACTTTTTAAATGGCTATTTATTTTTATTCTTTTTTTAAAGATTTATTTATTTATTTTATGTATTTGAGTACACTATAGCTGTACAGATGGTTGTGAGCCTTCATTTGGTTGCTGGAAATTAATTTAGGACCTTTGCTTGCTCCAGTTGGCCGCATTTTTATTCTTTTTAGTTGTGTGTATGGGCCTCAGAGCAGTTAGAGAAACACTGTGGGGGGGAGTCAGTCTCCACCTTGTGGATTCTAGGAATAGAACCCAGGGCTTCGGTTTGTTGACAAGTTTGCTGAGTTATTTTAGTGGTCCTTTCTTGAGTTTCTGATAGTCCTGTGGTTATCTGCTTAGTTTTGTGTGGTGTTAGGGGTTGAACTCTGGTTTAGTGCATGCTAGGCAAGAACTCACCAACTGAGCTACATCGCAAACCCTTTATATTTCTTTAGTCATTTCTGTGATGCTTTGTATTTTTTAGCTAGAGGAGCACAGTGGTGGGATGTTATAGTTGCTTCAGCTGTTTTCTTAGATATGTGTTATGTAAGTTTATTCTGTGTTTGTTTTTTCTTTTTTTCTTTTTTGGTTTTTCGAGACAGGGTTTCTCTGTGTAGCCCTGGCTGTCCTGGAACTCACTCTGTAGACCAGGCTGGCCTTGAACTCAGAAATCCGCCTGCCTCTGCCTCCCGAGTGCTGGGATTAAAGGTGTGCGCCACCACCGCCCTTATTCTGTGTTTTTATTATCACAGTTCAGACATGCTAAATAGAATTACAAGTTTCATAGAAGAGGAAATTTTGGAGGGACAGGTCAGGGCATCCTAGGTCCTGTCCACGTGCCTTCCCACGGCGCAGCCTCCCACTCTCCTGTAAGACTTTGCCAACTTTGAGCTTGTCTTCATCCTCTTGCAGCTGCCTCCTGAGTTTATGGAGAACATTGATGCTACCATGCCGGGTGACTTGTAAAGGTGTTCTTACCATCTCATTACCTTGTGCATAATAGGCACTTAGAAGAACCAGTGTGTTCTATCTGCTTTTCACTGAGTTTTTTTGGGGGTGGAGGGGAGCATTTCTGGGAATTAAACATAATTCCAGGCAGGCACTCTATTATTGAGAAACTTCCACAGCCTACTTTCCCCCCTATTTCTTAAAAAATATGTCCATCCATCTAGCCATCCATCCATCCATCCATCCATCCATCCATCCAGTGTATACATTTGTAGGTCAGAGGACAACCTGCAGGAGTTGATTTTCTCTGACATGTGGGTCCTAAGGATAAACTGTACTTTAGTGAGTGCCCTACCCTTCTGAGCCATTCCCCTACTCCCAGGTGGTTTATGCCTTACATAGCTGAGGATGGCCTACTTAGTTCTCTTACCTCTACCTCCCAATTGTTGGGATTACAGGTGTGTGCCACCACCCTGGTACCTATTCTGTTTTCTACATGAGGGAAATAGAGGCCTAGGGATAAAGTGGCTTGTATTTCCCAGTCATGAAAACTATCTCGGTATAGCCTTCTGGACCAAACCTTACCTTTTACTGTTTTAGATCCTTGTTAGTGGGTTTAGTAAGTAATATGTGTCAACTCTAATAAGCTTAAAATTTTGGAAAGAGAAGAACTAAACTTTTAAAAATTGAAATGCTAAGATAGTTATTATGTATACTTTGATAGTGCCTTTTTATTTTGCAAATCACTGTAAGGTAAGGTAGAAGTACAAATATATCATTATAAATAATGATATATAATAATACATTATTAGGTGTGATAACTCATCCTGTAGTCCTCCTCATACTCAGGAGGACAGAGGCAGGACAGTCGACATGAATTTGAGGCAAGCTTGCACTAGGCAGTGAGCCCCTGCTTTAGATACCAGAAAAGACAGGGGCAGCTGGAGGGGTGACTCATTCATTCAGAGTGCTCCAGATTCCAGGTCCCAGCATCCACTTTGGGTGACTTACAACCACCTGTAGCTTCAGCTTCAGGGAAATTCAACACCTGGCTTCATTGCCCAACTGTATTCTTAAGTACATGCCCTCCTCTAACATGCATAATTAAACATAAAATATACCATAAGACAAAATGGAACAAGCAAAAAATTCAGGTCAAACTATTTCAGATGGGAGAGTGCTGACCATGGTCACCTAAGAATGTCAGGTTCAGCTACGGCCTACTCCTCCCCTCAGTGTGCAGCCCTGGCTGTCCTGGAACTAGCTCTGTAGACCAGGCTGGCCTCAAACTCAGGAATTTGCCTGCTTCTGCCTCCTAAGTGGGAAGATGAAAGGCACGGCCACCACTGCCTGACCCCCTTACTTTTTTTTATCCCCCTGTAAGCAGGCAAAATTAGATGTGCCAGTGATCACTGGGGTAGATGCTTATGAAGATAATGAGGAAAGAGGCTCCAGTGGCCAGAGCCTGTGTGCATGCCCTGTGTGATGCCTGTGAAGGACAAGGGGAAGACCTGAAGATTCTGGGAAGCTTGTCTGTTTGGGAACCCACTTCCTATAGAAGGGAAATTGAGCGGTGTATTTGAAGGATGCTAGAACTGATTGTTGATTGATTAATGGATTGATTTTTGTGGGACTGGGATTAAACCCAGAGTCTCGTGCATGCCAGGCAAATGCTCCGCCCCGAGCTGCAGCCCCGCCCTTGTTCTTTGCTGTTTTGGCCTGGATGTGCAGCCAGGTTGGCTTGGGAATACCCTGGCCTTCCTGGTCCGAGTCTGGGGTTATGGATGTGTGCAGCCACACTCAGCTGTTGATGCAGAAATACTTAGGTGTAATCATTTTATTAGGTTTTTAGTTTGTTTATTTTTAAAACTTCCTCTGGGGGATGGAGAGATGGCTCAGTGAAGACAGCAACTGTGTACTCACATACATTAAATAAATATTTTTAAAAAACCTTTTCCTTATTTATTTTATGTGTGTGAGTCTTTTGCCTGTATATATGTATGTGCATCGCATGTGCCAGTGCCCACAAAAGTCAGAAGAGGACTTTTTAGTCACCCGGGACTGAAATTCTACATGGCTCCTGGAAGAGCAATGAGTGCTGCTGAGCCATCTCTCCAGACCTTTTCTGTTTTTCTAAATGCTTTTCCCAATTTAAAGTGTCTTGTAGCTCAAGATGCTTAAAATTGCTGTGTAGCATTGGATGACCTTTAACTTTTGATTCTGCTCTCTGTCTCCTAAGTAGGAGTGTGGGCGTACCAGGTTGTCCTTGAGTTTGTGACAGTTTCTGTTTCAGTCTTTCAAGTGCTAAGAGACAGTTTCACTATATAGCCATGGCTGGCCTGGGACTCATTCTGTAGGGCTTGCCAGCCTCAGGTCTAGCTGCCCTTCTCCCATGTGCTGCTGTTAAAGATGGATACATACTCTTTTGTTTGTTTGTTTTTTTCGAGACAGGGTTTCTCTGTGTAGCCCTGGCTGTCCTGGAACTCACTCTGTAACCCAGGCTGGCCTCGAACTCAGAAATCCACGTGCCTCTGCCTCCCCAGTGCTGGGATTAAAGGCGTGTGCCACCACGCCCAGCAAAATGGATACTCTTTAAACCTTAAAGATGTTTCTGGCTGACATAGATTTACTAACTTTTGAAACATGGTCCTTTGTATTTTATTTTGCATTTTTCAAATTATTGTATTTCTAAGATTGGGTATCTTTTTTACTTCAAAGCTTTTCTTTACATGTGTGTGTGTTTTCCCTGCGTGTGTATTACCATGCTGTGTGGGTGCCCATGGGGGCCAGAAGAGGACACCAGATACAGCTGTAGCTGGAGTTACAGATGGTTGTGACCAACCCCGTGGGCCCTGGAGACCTGGGGCCTCCGCAGTGGGTGCTCTCAGCTGTGGACCCGTCTTTATGACCTCTCTTCTAGGTTTTTCTTTCTATTTGCTTTAATCAGTGTAACTTTTGTTTTTTCATTTTTATTTGTGTGTGTGTGTGTGTGTGTGTGTGTGTGTGTGTGAGAGAGAGAGAGAGAGAGAGAGAGAGAGAGGGAGGGAGAGAGAGAAAGAAAGAAAGAAAGACAGACAGACAGACAGACAGAAAGACTGTAGAGAAAAAAAAAAAAGAGGCCAGGCGTGGTGGCTCACACCTTTAATCCCAGCACTTGGGAGGCAGAGGCAGGTGGATTTCTGAGTTCGAGGACAGACTGGTCTATAGAGTGAGTTCCAGGACAGCCTGGGCTACACAGAGAAATCCTGTCAAGTGTAGAGGCAAGAAGACAACTCTGATTCTTCTTGGGTGGGTTCTGGTGTCACATACAGCAAGTTGTTCTACCTGGTGGGCCACCTGACCAACCCACCTTTGCTGTTTTCTGTATATTGGTCATTTTCTTTCATTTTCATTGTGTTGTATGTTTTAATTGATTACATTTTTGGAGACAGGGTCTCATCATGTAGCCCTGGCTGGCATAGGCTGGCTTTGAACTCACAGAGATCTGCTTCCTGTCTCCTGAGTGTTTGGATTGAAGGTGTGAGGCACTGTGCCAAACTTGTATGTTATGTTTTGAAACAGGCTTGTGCTGTATTGTATTGGCAGACTGGGAACCAGCTGCGTAGCCCAGGCTGGCTGGTGACAGTTCTCCTTTGCCTCCTAGTATTGTTCTATGTATGTGCGAGCCACTGTGACCTTCTTTGGTGGCTCTTTTTAAAAAGTAATATCTTAAATCTAGACTAAGCTGACTGTGAACCTATCCTCTTGCCTCAAGAGCTGGATTTCTAAGGTATGCCGCCATTATGAATATGCCAGTGTCTCCCCCACACCCATCTTAACAGTTTAAGTTCATGTATTTGGTTATTAATCTCCTGTTAGTATTGTATATATAGCTTTTGTTTTCAATATTGAGCATTTTAAAGTTTATAAAGTTATGTATTTGATTATTAGTTTTTTATTAGAGTTACATATATAGTTTTTGTTTTTAATATTGACTGTAGGGGAAGGATTTTAATTTCTTTGATTAGGAAGGAATAAATATTTCTTGATTGGGGTTTGTACTCAAAAGACTGGTGTTGGTGCATAGCCCCTGTAAATATGTCACTGTAGACTCCCCGTTTCTGAGGTTCATATCTCCAAGAATTGAGACTTTTGGGTATTTTCAGAGCTAATCCTCTTCGGCTTATGTTGGTTGCTATTAACTGGTTGGCCCAGATTACTGTGCCAGATGCGAAGTTCTGGTCTAGTGCCTGCCTAGCAAGCAGTTACAGTAGCTCATTAATGGTTAAAGTGAAGGCTTTTCTGGAATTGCCAGCTATTTTCTCAGAAGGGGTTAAAGTGCTGTGAGTTTAACTAAATCCAGCTGCCTTGGGCATTTGCCACTGGTATGTAAGAGAAGGGGAGTGTGTGGCTCAGGAGATAGAACTTGAACAGGAGATTGCCAAGAGTGACCTGGCATTGCCAGATCAGTTAGTATTTATTTATTCCAGGATTGTTTGAACACCATTAGATTACTTAACCCTTCCCAAAGTTACACCAGGGAAAGTTATTGTCTTCATTTCCTGTATTCAGATACCCAAATACTAAGTAATTTAGTTAAGTTATGGTTTAGTCTGAAAATATTCAGTACCTTATTAACCCAGTCTTAAATTGTCATTAGCTTTAAGAGACTTCATTAAGAATGGGGTAGGGCCTAACCCTCATCCTATCTCTTTAATCCCACCACTCGGGAGGCAGAGAGAGGCAGGTGGATCTCTGAGTTCCAGGACAGTTAGGGCTATACATAGACATCCTGTCTCAAGAAAAACAAAAAACAAAAAGGGAGGGAAGAGCTTATTAGCAACATAATCATTAACAGAAAGAATTTAGACCAGTGTTAATCCAGAAACATCTTTAAGGAAAACATTTGGCAGCAGTGTTTGGCTGCATCCATAGATTAGTTCTGTCCTTGTGACCTAAATGGCTGGACTGTATGTATGTATGTATGTATGTATGTATGTATGTGACAGGGTTTCTCTGTAACCCTGGCTGCATGGAACTTACTCTATATACCAAGTTGTCCTCAAACTTAGAAATCTGCCTGCCTCTGTTTCCTGAGTGCCAGGATTAAAGGCGTGCGCCACCACTTCCTGGCTGTTTACTTAAAAGCAGAGCCTTGCTGTAGGGCTCAGGTTTGCCTCTAGCGCTCTGTATTCAGCCTCTGAGGTGCTGGGATCACAGGCATGTTTCATTGCAATGGCTGAGTTTCATGTAAATGATGGAAGTAGATGCATGAGAAACATCAGCTTGGTGACTGGAGGCAGCTGGAGTGGGGCAGTGTGTTCACTCCTCGATGCACTGAAGTAGACAGCTTCACGGTGCAGAATATGTGTATCGTGTGCATGTGTCAGCATCATACATGTGTGTGTGGAGGAGCTCAGAAGAGGGGGGCATCAGCTTCTCTGGAACTGAAGTCTCAGTTGCTGTGCTTGGCTCTGAACTTGGGTCCCACAAGAGCACACCTGTTCTTAACCACAAAACAGTCTCTGTAGCCTCACTGGGTGTTACTTTGCAGAGAACACCTTGCGTGGTTGGGTGACTTAGGGTTGAAAGTCTAGCAGTGTGGGCTGCTCCGCACTTTAACATTTAGATAGTGCTCTCTCACTTAGCAGTGTGACCTCCGGGATTACATTGAACCTGAGCTGTGGAACTTATTTCATCTTACTGTGGATGGTTGCAGCTGTCTCTGATCCCAGTATTTTAGGAGACTGACGCAAGAGCATTGATCAAGGTTGAGGCCGACCCAGGCAACAAAGGAAGAGAATGTTTTGAGTAAGGGTATGAGGTGCTCTCACTGTACAGCAGAGGTAACTAGATCCTCAGTAGTTTATCGTTCTGTAGCAAATCCCCTTCCTTTCCATGTTAGTCTTGTTCTTCCTCCTTCAGAACCAGGCTCTTCCTCAAGCTCTCCCTTCACCAGCAAAGCCAGTGTGCATATGCATTTCTTAGAATTAGTAAGTACCTGGGCTGGAGAGATGGCTGCTCTGCTCTTCCAGAGGACCAGAGTTCAATTCCCAGCAGCCACATGGTGGCTCACAACCATCTGTAATGGGATCTGATGCCCTCTTCTGGGGTGTCTGAAGACAGCTACAGTGTACTCATATAAATAAAAATAAAATAAATCTTTAAAAACAGAATTGGTAAGTACCTATGTTGTGTTTTTCAGGGATGTGTAGCTGGCCCTTGAGTGGTACAGGGTTGAACTGCGTAGCCTATAAGTAGATTCATGTTTTGGAGTTTTGCGACAGAAAAAATTCACAGGTTTGCCTTATAGCTTAGAAAAAGTGAAAAATTTAAGAAAAAGCTGTCTTGAATACAGATTATTTAGAAACTTTTAACTTACTACCATAAACATACAAATGTACAAGAAATTATTAGCTGGGGTCCTGGTGCAAATTGTAATGTCAGTACTTGGGAGGCTGATGCAGGAGGATTGTTTAGAGTTTGAGGACACTACAGTGAGTGCCAGACCATCCAGACCTATGTTAAATAAACTAAGCGGGGTGTGTATGTATGTGTGTGTGTGTGTGTGTGTGTGTGTGTGCTGAACTCACTAAGGCTCAGCACACACAGTCGGAACAGCGTCAGTTGGTGTAGAGAAACATGAACAGATGGCTGAGAGAGAAGACCTAGGCCAACTTGGGCTGTCTGAGCCCCTCTCTCCTTCCCTCCTTCCTTCAGGTGTAAAACAGTGTAGGTGGTACAGTACTGCACTAGAGCCAGATGGAATCAACAAGTGGGTATTCACTGCTCTGCTAGCTTGGTGGCCTCCTGGGGTCATGTTAACCGCACGTGCACTAGTGGTTCTCACTCAAGCAGGAGCCTCCAGTAGACTGTGTGTTGCACTAAAATATGATTATCTTGCCATTCATGTGTATTTTATTTTACTATATATATTACATATACTACACAGTTTGTACAGTCAAAGGCTGGGTAGTTAAGTTTTTGTCAAGTTGGGCTGGAGAGAATGTTCAGCTGTTAAAGGCTAGGCTCACAACCAAAAATGTAAGTTTTTGTCAAGTCTAAGTTATATGTAGTTCTGAGGTGACTAGCTTATGATAGGTATTTATTTGGCATTTATAAAACTCAAAACTGCAAAAAGAAAGAAAAAACTTCACTGAGTGGCGGCTCACAGTGTGCTCTGTTTTGTGTTACACTCTCACCAGCACAGAAGTGTGTGCTTCTCACAAGTGTTTAAATGACTACGTGTATGAGTGTCCTGCCTGCATGTATGTGCACTGTGTACGTGCTGGGGTCTGGAAGCCAGAAGAGGGTTGGATCTCCTGGCACTGGAGTTATAGATGGTTGTGAGGCTTGATGGTTGTGGTTGTTGGGAATCAATCCCTTTTCCTTTTAAAGATTTATTTACTTATTATGTGTAAGTACACTGTAGCTGTCTTCAGACACACCAGAAGAGGGCATCCAAGATGGTTGTGGACCACCATGTGGTTTCTGGGATTTGAACTCAGGACCCCCGGAAGAGCAGTCAGTGCTGAGCCACCATTAACGGCTGAGCCATCTGTCCTGCCCCAATCCCTGGTCCTTTAGAAGAACAGGCAGTGGTTTTAACTCTTAGCCACTCAATGTTCTGCTTTTAAACTTAACATGAGAAGGGGTTGGAGAGATGGCCCAGTAGTTAGGAGTACTGGTTTTGCTTCTAGGAGACCTAATTTGAGATTCCAGCACTTGCATGGAGCCTCATAATCATCAGGGAATTGGATGTCCTCTTCTGAACTCTGAGGGCACCAGGCAGACAATGTGGCACACACACATAGGCAGGCAAAACAACACATGTAAAATAAGCCAGGCAGTGGTGGCACACTTGGGAGGCAGAGGCAGGCAGATTTCTGAGTTCAAGGCCAGCCTGGTCTGCAGAGTGAGTTCCAGGACAGCCAGGGCTACACAGAGAAACCCTGTCTCGGAAAAGAAAGAAAGAAAGAAAGGAAGAAAGGAAGAAAGGAAGGAAAGAGGGAGGGAGGGAGGGAGGGGGAGGGGGAAAGGGAAGGGAAGGGAAGGGAAAAGAAGGGAAGGGAAAAGGGAAGGGAAAAGGGAAGGGAAAAGGGAAGGGAAAAGGGAAGGGAAAAGGGAAGGGAAAAGGGAAGGGAAGGGAAAAGAAAAAGAAAAAAAGTAAAATAAGGTAAAGAGCATTTGGGACGGGAAGCGAGGCTGGGAACAAGAGTTAACCTTCCCCGGTCTGATCTGCGCAGTGTGAAGATTCCTGGAAGACAGTCGTGTCACATACTTAGGTTCCTTTTAAGCAGAGACCTAAGCAGAAGGAGTGATGGAAGTTCAAGGTCAGTGTGAGCTAAATAGGGAGTTCTAGGCTAGCTTGGGATATTAGCATGAGTCTCTATCTCAAAACGTCAACCAAACAAAACCAAACAAAACCAAACCCAGTTTTGTGACCCGCAGAGTCAGGTTAAGTGTCTTAGACTTTCGTTTGTTTACTTATCACTTTGATTCTGAGTTGTGTTTTCTGGGGGAGGGCAGAGTGGTTTTAAAATTTTCATTATTATGAGTGTATACCTGCTTGTCTGTAGGTGCTTAAGGCCAGAAGAGGACTTTGATCCTCTGAAATTGGAGTTACACGTTGTTTGAGCCACCATGTGTCCACTTGGGGTTAAATTAACCTTTTAACCCTTCAGCCATGACTCTAAACCCAACTTTGAGTTTCTTTTTTCTTTAAAAAAAATTCTTTTTACATATATGAGAACATTGTAGCTGTTTTTAGATACACATCGGATCCCATTACAGGATTGTGAGCCACCGTGTAGTTGAACTCAGGACCCCTGGAAGAGCAGTCAGTGCTCTTAAACCACGAGTCATCTCTCCAGCCCCAACTTTGAGGTTCTAATCCGTTTGTTTTCACCTGCTGAGTCCTGATTTTCAGGTCTATACAGCTATGTCTGGATTTTGTCATGCTGGGGACTGAAGCCATGCATGGCTTCCCCCTGGCACCTGAGGTACTTCTTCAGAGCAGTTGTTACTTTGCTAATGTTTCCTTCCCCTTTAGTATATTAATTTACTTACTTAGCGTGTGCACGTGTGCATGGAAGCTGAGTGGAGGTCAGAGGGAAACTTGGAGGAATTCTGTACTTCTAACATGCGGGATCTAGAGAGTAAACTCAGGTCGTTGAGCTTGGCTCTAAATGCCTTAACCTGCTGAGCTATCTTGATGGTTCACAAGAGGTTTTTGTTGTATGGTAATTTTTTATTTTTTATTTTTTTTTAAATTTTGAGAACATATCTTATTGTGTAGCAGAGACTGGTCTCTGAGGCTCTGGATTTGGGAGTGCTGGGATTGTCATGTGCACCATCATGTTGAAGTTTTAATTTACATTGGGTAGGAAGAAGGCAGCATCTTGTCTAGGACTAAAAAGTAACACTTACTAAGTCAGATCTTCTTGGGCATAATTCTGGGCTAACCATGGTTGTGAAGTTTTCCTGCTCCAGCGAGACGTAGAGTAGGTGTGAGCTTCATGACTATTGGTTTCATTCATTCTTTAGAGTGCCTTCTTTCCAAAGAGCCTCAAACAGTTTTTCTTCTTCCTCCTCCTCTCTTCTTTGGTTTTTCTAGACAGGGTTTCTTTGTGTGGCCTTGGCTGTACTGGAACTCACTCTGCAGACCAGGCTGGCCTTGAACTCAGTGTTCTGCCCACTTCTGCCTCCAGAGTGATGGGAGTAAAGGTGTGCACACCACTGCCTGGTTTCATATGTACATATTTACACATAACTAAAAGTAGATTTAAAGGAATGTTAAATTTATTCTTTACTTTCAGAATAAGTAGGAGTGAACTCTTCCTCATGTGTGTCTGTGTGTGTGTGTTTGTGTCTCTGTGTTTGTGTGTGTGTTTGTGTATACATGATGTGTATATAACGCCCATGGAGACCAGAGAAAGAGTGAGAGTCTCTGGAACTGGGATTGCAGACAGTTGTGAACTGCCCAATCTGGGTTTTGGGAACCCAGCCCAGGATGGCCTTCAGTCTAGATCCTCCTGTATCCACTTTGCAAGTACCGGGAGTTAGGTGTATGTCATGTTGGCTCTCAGCCTGGCTTAGTAAAACTAGAATAGCACATTCATGTTCTGAGAGCTGGTGTTTCAGTGTTTATGATAAGGGTTTGATCTGATATCACTGAAACATGATTGCTAATTGATATTATAATCATATATATATATTATATATATAGTCAGTTTGAATTACCTAAAAATTAAGAATAAGATAAAAAATAAATACCCCCTGTGTCAGTCAGACCTCATGTTTTGCTTAGAAGGGATTGGGGGAAGAATATTCCTTTTAGTAGCCTTGTTAGTATTTTGTCTTTTGGTCGTTTTGAGCAGCATGTTTGCTGATGCTGTATATGTTTACATCAGTGCTTCTAAACCAAACTGGGGTTTTGTGTATCAGCTGATATTCGCCTTCCGATTTGCTGCTTGGCTTTCTGCTGGCTTGGCGACAGGTCAGTTTCCATAGCATTGCTGTTTCTGTTTAGCATTGCTCCTGAGCTGAGAGGATGGGCTTGGTACTGTAGGCCTCTTACCTTGTTATACTCGGCAGACTTCAGCATCTGAGCTTTCATGGAGTTTTTAAAATTAAAATTTAAAAAGTTATTAATTTTATTATTAAATATTAAATTCTATAAGGAATTTGATTTTTGTAGAAAACAAAGATTGATATCCACATTTTTTTAAAAGAGCATGGCAAGAACAAGTAGAAGTGTTGATGTCAGTCACTTTAGATGTAAGTCCTGTAGACTGTACCTGAGGCAAAGCTAGGCACAGCCATCAGCCATCCCTAAAGCGCTCAGCTTTGACCACAGGGGCCTTAGTCAGTTGGCACACACCTGACTAAGTACACGTGTACATGCAGGTAAAACACCAGATGCATTAAAAACAAAAACAAAAAACGGTGACATTTACAAGTGGGGTGACCTGCTGTGGGGTTAAGGCAGCACACGATTGGGACTTTACCCTCCTGAGTGTCTGCCATCTTGCTTTTCACACAGTGACTTCTGCGCATGTTCTTAGGGCTGACTCACTATGCAGGGATAGGACGGGCTCCTTACAGCCTGCTGTGTACAGACACTGCACATTTCCTCTGCTGCAGAGCACTACACTTGCTTCCTAAATGTTCATACGTGTGCTTTGTTGCTATGAAAAAAATTAATATCAGAAAAATAGAATATTGGTCATGTTTCTGTCAGGATTAGTAACTTAAAATATTTCAGTTAAGATTTTATAAGCCAGGCATGGTGACCCAATCCAGTGGGTTCTCAACCTATCTAATGCTCTGGCTTTTTAATACAGTTCCTCATGTTGTGGTGACCCTCAACCATAAAACTAGTTGCTACTTCATAACTGTAATTTTGCTACTGTTCTGAATTGTACTGCAAACATCTGATGGGCAGGGCATCTGATATTTGACCCCATGAAAGGTCATTCAACCCCAGAGGGATCACAGCCCACAGGCTGAGGCCTCTGCTTTATTTGCTGAGGAGGCAGGTGGATCTCTGAGTTTGCGGAGAGCTTGATATACAGAACGAGTTCCAGGACAGTCAGGAACACAGAGAAATTCTGTCTTGAAAAACAAAGACAAGGAATATCTGTGAGAGTAAGAGTATGTATGATTATGTATGCTATGTTAGCTTATGATTTATTGTAACATTTTTGGTATATTTAAATTTTTTTCTGTCCTAAGTTTTATAAAGGTGCTCTCTCTCTCTCTCTCTCTCTCTCTCTCTCTCTCTCTCTCTCTCTCTCTGTGTGTGTGTGTGTGTGTGTGTGTGTGTGTGTGTGGTATTGATCCCAGGGTTTTGTAGATATGTCTACATTGAGCTATAGTATCATGTCAGCCCTATGAGGTGGTGTGTGTGTGAGTGCATCACAGCACATAACTTTGGATATTAAATATAATCACTTAATGAGTACTCATTTTTTCTTTATCACAAAATGCCTAATTGGATGGAGTAAACGCCACGGGGCAGTGGTATCTCTGTGCTTGGAAATTCAGGACCACGGTGACTCTAGTGAGATGATTTCAGTTGAGATGAGATGCAGAAGGAAGACTTTCCAAAGACACTGCTTTGCTCATTTTTTGGTTTTGAGCAAGAGTGTCAGTATGTAGATCAGTGTGGCATTGAGTTTCAGACCTTTACTTTTAAAACCATCTCTCTGTACTCCTGCTGTCCTGGAACTCACTACGTAGACCAGACTGGCCTCGAACTCACGGAATTGAGGGCATGCGCTCCTACACCTGGGACGGTTAGAAGGCCTGACGACTGGATTACAGGTGTGTGCTATTGTCTTGGTTTCAGGCAGGTGAGAGAAGGGACACTCCCGGTTGAGGGAGTCCTTCATGTTTTGTTTGAATGTCATATTTTTGTTTGGGGGACAGTCTGGCCTTGAACTTCACTGAGCTCCACTTGCCTTGCTTCCTCAGTGATGTATTTAAAGGTGTCTCCTGTGGGCGTGCATGTGAGTGTGTGTGTGTGTGTTTTAAAGAAGAGGCACTTGTCATTAAGTGATGGGCAGAAGAAAGGAAATGTTAGGTGGCCTCTGTTAAACAGAATGGAGAGCACTTATGGAAGGTATGGAAGGTGCTCTGGTACCTGTTGATGACTTGATGTGACATCTTGGATTTTCCCTTTCTCGCAGTGCTCGGGATGGACATTGTGCTTGCTGGGCGAGCACTCCTAACACCACCCTAACCCCTAGTCTCCCCTCATCTCACTCTTAGGCTGCATATGTGCTAGGAGTAGAGTGCTGCGTGCTTGCCTGGCATGCCTGGAACCATAGTCCTCTCCCAGCATGAGGCGTGAGCAGGAGATGTGAGGCCCGTGCAGTCTCTTCCATGGTGAACTTTGTAAGCAGAGGGAAGTGAACTTTGGAATAACAATAAATAAGTAAATAAAATAAAATCAACACCTCTATCATGACTTATAATGATGGTTAGATACTTTGCATACTTGTACGTGTCTTCCTCATCCTACCTTCTTTCCTTATTTATTTATTTATTAAACTGATATCTTTAAAGGTACCTGTGCATGCACTAGAGCACACATGCCATGGGTGACTGTGAAGGCCCTCCCACCCACCATTCTGGGTCCCGGGATTGTACCCAGGCCATCAGGCTAACGTGGTGAGCACGCTTTCTTGCTGAGCAATCTCACTGACTCTGACCGAACCTTGCATTTTAGCACTGCGTTCTCTACCTTGGAAGATCGGTGTCCTTTAGTGCTTGACATTGGAGACATTTTAGCCACAGGGTGATGGAGAAGCTGTGGTGGGGAAGGACAGGATGAGGCGAGTGTGTAAGGACGGGCTCATGACATTGGAGGGCACTGTTTATTTTCTCTACTTGCTTTTTTTAGGACAGAGTCTTAGGAACTGTGTGCTCAGGCAGACATTGACCTTGGCTCAAGTGGTGTGCCTTAGCCGCCATCCAGCTACATAGCACAGTCACTGTCTGATGGTGTGGGATCTGCACACACAGGTGTGCTCACTAATGCAGGGGCTTGCTGAGATAGCTTCCTCAATCACTTCAATACCTTATGTATATATTTATGTTTATGTTTATATTTATATTTATTTTGTAGTTGGGTGGTAGTGGTGACTAACTGGCTTTAACTCCAGCAGATCTCTGAGTTAGAGGTTAGCCTGGTCTACAGAGCAAGTTTCAGGACAGCTGTAGTTACACAGAGAAACCTTATCTAGCAAACCAAAAAACAAACAAAAATTGGTTTATTTCTGCCCCCTGTGTGTGTGTGTGTGTGTATTTGTGTAAGTGTGTGTGTGTGTGTGTACGTAAGTGTGTGTATGTGGTGTGTGTGGGTGTGTGTGTGTGTGTGTGTGTGTATACATGCACATGAACGTGTTCTCAGGGAAACCAGAAGAGGGTGCCAGTTCCCTGGACCTTGAATCACAGGCAGTTTAAGCTGCCTGATTTGTTACTGAACAGTGCCATGTTCTTAAAATGGTTGACCCTTCTCTGTAGCTATTCTAGCTTATTTCTTTTAGTAAGAGTCTCTCATTGAACCTGATGCTCACTGTTAACTGACTGGTCAGTAGCCACTGTGATCTGCCTGTCTCTGCCTCCCTGCACTGGTGTTACAGACTCAAACTATGTGTAACTTTCACATGGTGCTGGGCACCTGAAATGTTCTCATGTTTGCATGGAGAACACTGTGACAGCTGAGTCATCTCCCTCCCCAGTTTGGTAGTGCAGAAACTTTTAAGTGAGCACCTTACTAGATGCTAGGCTCTGTACCATATAGAACACTGAGCAAAATGTACACCCAGGCCCTTAGAGAATTATGCTTTTGAGAGAGCATGCTGCTGGAATACTTCAAGAGAGTGTATTTGAAACTTTTATCCATTAGAATAGAGATCTTTTAACTCTGGGTATGTGTGTGTGCATGACCAGATGTGACAATGGAGGGTTTCATTAGCCCAGGTTGACTACAGATTTTGGTCTTCTGAGTCTATCTATGCCTAGCTATATACACTTTACAAATACCTTATTTAGTCAGCTGTTCATTTATGTATTAATTTCTAGATACAGATAGTATCTAATTTTGAATGATGTAGAAACTGGGGAATTTTGAGCAGGCTTTAACCTTTGTAAGCCATAATGGAACTCGCTGTGTATACCGGGCCAGCTGGAACTCAGTCTACCTGCCACTGGCTTCTAAGCCCTAGGACTAAAGGCATAGACCACCACACCTGGGTCTGTGACACTCTGTGCAAACTGTTAAATGCTCATCTTTTTTTTTTTTTTCCCCTCGAGACAGGGTTTCTCTGTGTAGCCCTGGCTATCCTGGAACTCACTTTGTAGACCAGGCTGGCTTCGAACTCAGAAATCCACCTTCCTCTGCCTCCCGAGTGCTAGAATTAAAGGCGTGCGCCACCACGCCCGGCTTGGCTTCTCATATTTTATAAGCCTTTTGAAGTGACTCATAAAATCCTGTATATTTTCAGTTGTTTTCTTAGATCCCCCAAAGTAAAATTAATTAGAGCTCTGTGTGTTGTAGTGTGCTTTCCCAGCAGCAGTGTGTTGCAGGACATCGTGTATGTACTTGGACTGGGATCCTCTTTTGTGCCCCAGTCCCCCAAATCCTGTGTTACAGGTTTGTTCTGTCCCCTTGTGTGTCCTGCTGACAGTAGGAGAAGCTCATTTGCATAAGTCTTGTTATTATGTATTTTTCTAGGTTCTAGAGGTGGCAGGTAGGGTACTTTTCTTTTATGATACATCTTTCTGTCCTTTTCCCACTAAAGAGAGCACCTTTGGCTTTCTAACCAGTTTGAAATACTAGATCCCTGTCATTGGCTGCAAATACATATTCTCAGATTGTTGCCTTTTAATTATTTGGCTACTACATGTGTTCAGCCAAATATTTGAGTTGTTTTGCTTATGGTTCGAATGTTTCTAATTTCTAAATTGTCTGCTCTGTCCCATTTCTCCTAAAGTCTCTTGATGGAAGCTAATTTAAAGCAATGAGATAGATAGATAGATAGATAGATAGAAGTCTCTTGATGGACGCTAATTTAAAGCAATGATAGATAGATAGATAGATAGATAGATAGATAGAAGTCTCTTGATGGAAGCTAATTTAAAGCAATGAAATAGATAGATAGATAGATAGAGAGAGAGCGGGAGCGCACTAAAGAAACGAGCTAATACTAGCTGTATTTTTAATTTTCAAAGTTTTATTGATCACTATTATATGTATTAATCAATGAGGGTGTGAGTGTGAGCTTGTGCGCTGGTGACATGGGCTCAGAGGCTAGCTCTCAGGATTTGGTTTCTTCCCCCCTGCTCTGAGTTCTGGGGTTGATCTCAGGGCATCAAGCTTGCTTGGGAAGTACTTTACTTGTCGAATCAACTTACCAGGCCCATCTTTCTTTTTTTCCTTCTTTGGTCTGGGGATGGAACCAGTCTCTCTGCCTTCTTAGGGTAGTGCCCACCGTAGAGTGTATGCTCTGTGCTTGTGTATATTGACAGCATAGTGTTTGTTTGGGTAGAACCATAATCTGACCTGACCCCTGACCCCTGACCCCTGACCCTACAGATGAGCATTTTCTGGTTCTACTAATCTAAATCACAAGTCCTGTACTCACTTGGGTTGACTTTTCTGCAGAGTGGAATTGTTGGATCAGAATTCATATGTAAGCTCCTGAATTCCCTCTGCCAAGGCTCATTGTGATTTCTGCAGCGATTGAAAGTGCTTCCACTTTTAGAGTAAGTTTAGTCCTTCTAGCTCGTGACTTTAGCATCGTTGTGTTTGTGGATCGTGGTTTATTTCTTTTCTGTTTGAGACTTTGGCCTACTTTATTTATTATAAAATCTGTGTGAATTAATGAAGTTGCTGCGCGGGGGTGTGTGTGGGGTGTGGCTCATGCTTGCAATCCCAGCTATTAGAGCAGAAGCAACAATTCCAGGCCAGCCTATGGCATTCCAGGCCAGTGAGGGCCACACTGAGTAACCAGCTCTGTGACATGGCCTGGGCACATGTCTTTCTTTTTTTATAAGGTTTTTTTAAGATTTATTTATTTATTTATTTATTATATCTCAGTACACTGTAGCTGTCTTCAGACACACCAGAAGAGGGCGTCAGATCTCATTACAGATGGTTGTGAGCCACCATGTGGTTGCTGGGATTTGAACTCTGGACCTTCGGAAGAACAATCGGGTGCTCTTACCCCCTGAGCCATCTCACCAGCCCCATGTCTTTCTTTTTTGATGGTGAGATTCTCTGTCTGTGTAAAAGTTTTAACTGAAATGATTTTCTTTTTAACCAAAGTCTCACAGTATTGCCCAGGCTGCCTTGTGGGTCATCCTTGTCATTTAGACTTTGAACTCTCAACCCTCTGATCTCAAAAGTCTCAGCCTCTCATAGTGAATTCTGAGCCATATCTAGTTCTTGTTTGTTTGTCTGTCAGGAGAAAGGGTTTTTATTTTTTTATTTTATGGAAGTACATTGTCACTGTCTTCAGACACACCAGAAAGGGCGTCAGATCCCATTATAGATGGTTGTGAACCACCATGTGGTTGCTGGGAATTGAACTCAGGACCTCTGGAAGAGCAGCCAGTGCTCTTAACCACTGAGCCATCTCTCCAGCCCAGAAAGGTTATTTTTTCAAACAGATTTTGCTCACCAATAATTCCTTTATGTGATTAGTATTTTTACAGCTTATAGAAAAGTTATCTAAGATGTTATCTAAGGTGGTGGTGCATGCCTTTAATCCCAGCACTTGGGACACAGAGGCAGAGGTAGTGGATTTCTGAGTTCGAGGCCAGCCTGGTCTACAGGTGAGTTTCAGGACAGCCAGGGCTACACAGGAAAACCCTGTCTCGAAAAACCAAAAAAAAAAAAAAAAAAAAAAAAAAAAAAAGAAAAGAAGTTATCTTGCCCATGTGTGGAGAGCAGCACACAGCCTGCATTAAGAGGCAGATGCAGGAGAATTAGATGCTTGAGGCTGGGTGGGCCACACAGGATCCTATCAAATTAAAAAAAAATTTTCAACAATGTAAAATCCCCCTGTTCATTTGTTTTCTATGGCTGCTTTGGCAGAACTTTGGGGTTTTTTTTTTTGGTATTTTGGTTTTTGTTTTTTTAGAGTTCTAATCTTTTTGTTTTTGTTTTTTGAAACAGGGAACTCTATAGACCAGGCTGGCCTCAAACTCAGAAATCTACCTGCCTCTGCCTCTTGAGTCTTGGGTTCTTTTAGTTAATTAATTAATTAAGTAAGTAAGTAAATTAACCACTTGGCTAGTTCTCTTAATTTTAAGCACCAGAAATAAATATTTAAGCTTACAGTTGTCTTTTCCAAAATTTGGATTGTACACTTCTATTTCCTTAACTGTCAGTACTTAAAAAAAAGAGGAGTTTACAAAGCCAATAAGACCATTTAGCTTTCTTCCAGATTACAGATTTACAATGTAAAGCAGTTTCTACCTTGTTTTCAAGTTATTTTGACAAATTTGCTAGGTCATAAATACCAAGAAATCTGTGACCAGTTCTGGGAGTGGAACACAAGTAGAGAGTCTGAGGTCAGTGTCAGTGCAGGCAGAGATGTCGCTGCTGAAGCTGGGCTGTGGCAGGGTTAAGAAGGAGATCACAATGGAAGGGTTTTTGGAATTTGTGGGTTCTGATGGGAGCACAGTGGACAGTATTTTTACCTTTGGAGCGTTGCTTTCTACCCAAGCTGATTTATGATTCTCTTGGGATTCTTTTCCTGATTCATACAGCTGCCCCAGCTCTGTTCATGACTGTTTCCATGGGAACAGAAGTAGGATAACATACGTTTATAACCTGTTGCTAGGCAGATGTAGCTTGCAATATATTAAAATGTTCTCATTAAAAAGCATTTGAAAGTCTGGGGTATGGTAGAGAGCTTGCCTAGCATACAGCGTTTGGGTTTTGTCCTTAGTACTGCAGAAAAATAAGTGAGTGAGTGGATGGATGGATGGATGGGTGGGTGGGTGGGTGGATGGATGGATGGATGGATGGATGGATGGATGTGTGGGTGGATGGATGGATGGGTGGATGGATGGATGGATGGATGGATGTGTGGATGGATGGATGGATGTGTGGATGGATGGATGGATGGATGGATGGATGGATGGATGGATGGATGGATGGATGGATGGATGGATGGATGGATGGATGGATGGATGGATGGATGGATGGATGGATGGATGGATGGATGGATGGATGGATGGATGGATGGATGGATGGATGGATGGATGGATGGATGGATGGATGGATGGATGGATGGATGGATGGGTGGGTGGATGGATGGATGGGTGGATGGGTGGTAGAAGAGGCAAAGTGTTTGGTATTTGCCTTTAGTAGGGGAGGTAAGCAGGGTAGTTTAAAATTACAACTCCAAGATTATGAACTCTTCTGTGGTAAAATAGCTAGTCTTGTTTAGGCTCTAGTCTTACTTGCAGTAATTGATTAAATGTTTGAAATGGAAGGGGAATAATTGAAATAATTTTCTGAAAGCCTATCCCCTTAGATATTAAGTTGTGGTGTGTGTAGATTTAATGTGACAGTTGCCATGACCCAGTGTGTACATAGGATCTCAAAGTGGTCTTTCCCAGTTCTCCCGTCTTAGATGTGAGTGACTAGTCCGGAGGCCTGTGGATGTTAAGATACCTGTTTCTTTATTTGGTTAAATCTGTTGAATTATAATTTTTGAGTGGGTAATAATACTATTGATGGAGAGATGACTTGATTTCAGAAAGCATACATAGCGTGGATTGTGGTTACTGGGAACTGAACCTAGGTCCTCTGCAAGATCAAGTGCTCTTACCCACTGAGCCATCTCTGCTGCTCCAGTAACTACTGGTTTTTATTTGGTGCCCACATTACTCCAAATGTGACCCTTGAAGATAACGTCCTTTTCAGAAGTTATGCTGAACTTCAGGTTTTGCATGCGTCATTGCTTGTTAGTGTATTTATCTTATGTTTTCCTATGCATTCCTGATATCAGTTATTTCTGTAAGGAGCAGTCGTTTCTTTTATAGTGGAGATGAGTTACTAGAGAAACCAAGATCTGCTGAGTGTGGTGGCGCATGCCTTTAAACCCAGCACTCGGGAGGCAGAGGCAGGTGGATATCTGAGTTCGAGGCCAGCCTGGTCTACAGAGTGAGTTCCAGGGCAGCCAGGGCTACAAAGAGAAACCCTGTCTCGAAAAACTAAAAAAAAAAAAAAGAAAAAAGAAAAAAAAAGAAATCAAGATCTGAGCATCAGATAGGAACATATGCTGTCAGGGTGTTGATGGTCTATCTCTCTCTTAGGGCAGAGCCTGTAAGGAGTATGTGCACACGTCCAGTCATCTCACACACTTAGAAGCTGGGAGTCCCCACCATGCTGCTGTCTTGATTCAGAGCCTTAGTGTTTATGAACTGCCTTCTCTGTTTATTTGTAGCACCTGCCTCTGCTTCTCTCTTTACATTAAAAATAAAAAGATCTATCTGTGTGCATTGAGTGCAGTGCCTGCAGAGGTCAGGGGTCAGATCCCTGGGAGCTGTAAGCCAGCTGGGTGGGTGCTGGGAATTGAACTCGGAGCCTCAAGATGAGCAGTGTGTTCTCCTAGCCACTGAGCCATCTCTTGCCCACTTCTGTAGTTCTCACTAGTCAGTTTTGTTGAGTTGGTTTTTGTTGTAGTTTTGTTTGTTTGTTTTGTTTTAATCTCCTGTAACAAAGGCTGTCTTCAAACTCAGCAAGTATCTTTGGCCTTGAACTCTTGATCCTCTCTCTTCTCTCCAGCTCTCTGATGGCATGACTACAGGCAGGAGCCACCAAGCCTGGCTATTTATCCCTAATAGACTTACTTACTTGGTTACTCAAAACTTGCTTTGGATATGGGATTCAGGAGCAGGATGAAAGGAAAGAGAATTCCTAGGCTAATGAGAGTGCACTAGTTATGCAGACAGCTACCAGCCACTCCCCATGGGTGAGTGAGTAAATCCAGGTGTTGATGTGAATTTGGGGATAAGAAAACAAAAAACTGAGCAAGCAAAAAAAAAAAAAAAAAAACCAACAAAAAGTAATTGTAATTACAGGTAAAACATTTTGTAAGAATAGACATGACACCATGGTATGTGGTATGACTCAGTTACATAGTATTCACAGGGTTAAATGCACTGGGAACTGTGGGCTGATCAGAGAGGGGTTGAGGTTAAAAAAGCCAAATCCTCTTTCTCTATAACACATAGAGGCAGATAGAATTGAAATTTTTGTTTTTTGTTTTTGTTTTCTTTTTAAAGATTTACTTATTTATTTTATGTATGTGAGTACACTGTAGCTGTACAGATGGTTGTGAGCCTTCATATGATTGCTGGGAATTGAACTCAGGACCTCTGCTCACTCCGGCCCCACTTGCTCAGCCCCGCTCACTCCAGTCCACAGATTTATTATTATATGTAAGTACACTGTAGGAGTCAGATCACATTATGGGTGGTTGTGAGCCACCATGTGGTTGCTGGGATTTGAACTCAGGACCTTCAAAAGAACAGCCAGTGCTCTTACCTGTTGAGCCATCTCACCAGCCTATCCTGTTGTTTTTTGCTTTTGCTTTTGCTTTTGCTGTTTTTTGTTTTTTTGTTTTTTGTTTTTTGTTTTTTTTTTTTGAGACAGGGTTTTTCTGTATAGCCCTGGCTGTCCCAGAACTCACTTTGTAGACCAGGCTGGCCTCGAACTGAGAAATCCACCTGCCTTTGTTGTTTTTTTTCAAAACAGGGTTTATTGATGCAGCCCTGGCTGTCTGTCTTAGAACTCTGTAGATCAGAATGGCCTCCAACTCAGACATCTGGTTGTCTCTCCCTTCTGAGTGCTGGGACTGAAGGCATGCACCACCACCACCCAGCATAGCCCATATGATTATTAACAAAGGGGACAACCACACACAGCCACTCACAAGTACATTTAGGAACCTTAACATTGACAATACCCACCCCTCCCAATACCTCTCTTCTCTAGGACCCTTCCCAAACTTTGGGGGGCTTCTAGCATTTTTTTAAATCTGAAAACCACATGAATATGCTGTCTCAACTCTCTGCCTTTTATGCTCCTATCCTCCTGTCCCTGTGGGCTGTAGATGAAAATCTCTAGGAAGCTGCTCAGTCATTCAGGTTTAGATCAAAATCTGCATATAACTCCTTGGTGGTAACGCCTCGAGTCACAGCCAGCTTCCCCAGCAGCATCTGTGAGACATCCTTGATGTCATTGTACTCATGGAGGAAGGAGATTGCTGCTCTAGCTCAATCACACGGTAGCCCTCTGCTATTAACTGAGAGATCTCCTTGTCCAGCACATCCTGCTTCTCCTTCAGTTTCTGAACGTCAGAGCTCAAGGTCTCCTCGCTGGCATCATCACTCTCATCAATCACGGGGAATGGCCGTTGCGGTGATCGGTAACCCCCATGGTAAAGTCGGCTGAATTCTGTCTGACTCACTCTCCTGAACCCTAAGGTCCAGGGTACCTGGAATGGGGTGGGCTTAAACTCTGAAGGGTCCAGGGTTGGGGTTAAACGGCTGCTTCAGGGAACTAGAAATCAACGATGACGATGATGACGACGACAGAGACCACCAATCGCCCCACCAGAACTGAAACTTTTAAAAAATCAGTTTGAGCATGTTGTTAGAAGCTGATAGAATAGAAGATGATTCTTTGCCCAGAAATAATACCTGGCTCAGAAATAATTGCTGGGTTTGGCAAGGAGCATTAACTTATAGTAGAATCCAGATACCTGTTGGGCAGTGGTGACACACGCCTTTGATCCTAGCAGAGTCAAGCAGATCTGAGTTCGAGGCCAGCCTGGTCTACGAGTGAGTTCCAGGACAGCCAGGACCACACAAAGAAACCCTGTCTCGAACAACAAACAAACAAACAACTGTTGGTCCCTATTTGAGAGTAGGTGTCACTGTTTTTTAGGCTGGCCTTATTCATTCTGTAGCCCAAGGAAACTTTAAATTTAGGATTTTACTGCCTTAGACTCAGATTAGGATTACAGCTCTGTACCACCACCAAGCACAGCTTCAGGAAACAGAGTCAGGTGGATTTCTGAGTTTGAGGCCAGCCTGATGACCTACAGAGTGAATTACAGGACAGCCAGGGCTACACAGAGAAGCCATCTCATGAAGAAAAAAAATATCTTTATGTTGAATTGGCCAGAATAAGTAGGAGTTAACTCAAGGCCTTTAGAACGCTAGACAGAAAGCCTGCCAACCTTATTCTGACCCCTCTTCTTTGGTTTTGTTTGTTTGTTTTTTTGTTTGAGATAATGTCTTCCGAATGACCTTGAACTTATAATTCTCCTGCCTGCAATCCAAGCTCTGTGTGTGTGTGTGTGTGTGTGTGTGTGTGTGAGAGAGAGAGAGAGAGAGAGAGAGAGAACTTATATGTAGCTCAAGCTTATCATCTCAAGCACAGTGCTCATGCCTCAGTTTCTCTAGTTTGCTGTCACTCTGATGTGGTTTTCTCCTTCGTTTTATAAACCCCAGGACAGTGGACATTTGTGAAGATGGTTTCTGATATACTATGTTGAGTGGTATATGTTAGACACATGGCAGAGAGAGAGGATGTTGCATGTGTGTCCACCGTTGGAAGCTTTTAGGTGACTTCTGTTCTCATATTTAAGGTCTCTTGCCCCCCTCCCCTATTTAGTGTGGGTGTGTTGGTGTGGACATGTGTGTGATCAGAGTGTGGATGTGTTGGTGGTGTGCACATGTGTGAGATCAGAGTGTGAGTGTGTTGGTGGTGTGCACATGTGTGAGATCAGAGTGTGAGTGTGTTGGTGGTGTGCACATGTGTGAGATCAGAGTGAGTGTGTTGGTGGTGTGCACATGTGTGAGATCAGAGTGTGTGTTGGTGGTGTGCACATGTGTGAGATCAGAGTGTGAGTGTGTTGGTGGTGTGCACATGTGTGAGATCAGAGTGTGAGTGTGTTGGTGGTGTGCACATGTGTGAGATCAGAGTGTGAGTGTGTTGGTGGTGTGCACATGTGTGTGATCAGAGTGTGGATGTGTTGGTTGTGTGCACATGTGTGAGATCAGAGTGTGAGTGTGTTGGTGGTGTGCACATGTGTGTGATCAAAGGACAAGCTTCAGAGTCCGTTCTCTCCTTCTACCAGGTTAGCCCTGGTGTTGATCTCAGGTTGTCAGTCTAGATGGCAAGTGCCTTTATCTTTGTTCTCCCCCCCCTCCCCCCGTGAGCCTGTCTGTCTGTCTGTCTGTCTGTATGTCTCATATATACACACACCCCATACACGTTGCCCCACCCCCATCTTGTTAGGTTTATTATGACCCAAGTGGGTTTTTAAAAAATTATTTATTTATTTTATGCAGGTGTGTACATTGTAGATGTCTTCAGACACACCAGAAGAGGACATCATTGGATCCCATCACAGATGGTTGTGAGCCACCATGTGGTTGCTGGACATTGAACTCTGGACCACTGGAAGAATAGCCAGTGCTCTTAACCACTGAGCCATCTCTCCAACCCCATGACCCAGTGTTTTAATCTTAATTTAAGACTAACCTCAACTTGGAGCCAATCTATAATACTTTTATTTATTCTCTTGTGTGTACGTGTGTATGTAAGTGGGGTTGCACATGTGTTACAGCATGCATGCGCATGTCAGGGGACAACATTTGGTAGTCTGTTCTCTCCTTCCATCATGGGCTTAAGTGTGGAACTCAGAAAACAACACCTTTACCCTTTAGGCCACATTACCTACCCTCCGATGGAACTTTCATTTGAGAAGTAGATGTGTTTTCTCTGTGGTAGTGAGAGATTGACAGCATTGGCTCTGTTCCATTGTCAGTGTGATGTTAGGGAGCATGCTCTTTAAGAGATTACAGGCAGGGGGTCGGTATGGGGGACTTTTGGGATAGCATTGGAAATGTAAATGAGGAATATACCTAATTTAAAAAAAAAAAAAAAAAAAAGAAGAAAGAAATAGAGCAACAACCCCCCCTCCAAAAAAAAAGAGATCACAGGCCATTTTATCCTTTTAGCTTCAAGTCTAGTATTAAGAGTAAATGCCTCTTTAATATTACACAGTTTGAGTAAATTTAAATTGCAGTGTTATAAGTTTCCCCTTTTTTTTAAAGATTTATTTATTATTGCATCTAAGTACACTGTCACTGTCTTCAGACACACTAGGAGAGGGCATCAGATCTCATTACAGATGGTTGTGAGCCACCATGTGGTTGCTGGGATTTGAACTCAGGACCTTTGGAAGAGCAGTCAGTGTTCTTATCCGTTGATCCATCTTTCCAGCCCACTAAGTTTCCCTTTTATTTTAAGAGGACAGAGGGCTGGATTGCAGCTCAGTGATAGCAGGTACCAGGCCTTGGGTTCCATTGCTAGTATCCCTCCTGCCTCCCTATCCCTAAAAAGAATAAAGCAATGTAGAGACTGGGGTGTAGGGAGGAGCTAATATAGTGCTCATAAATGGATTAGTTACAGAAAAGTCATTTGTTAGGATGCAGCGCTACACAGGTCTGACACAGGGGGATGCTGTTTATTCTGATGTAGAGAGACCATTCCACTCTTGCATCACGCATGCTGTCATTGCTCCTTAACAGCCTAAGACTCAGAGGAAAGAAAATAGATAAAAGGAAACATGCAAGCTCGATGTAGCCTGTAACCCAGTGTGAGGAATGGGAAGTGATAGGATTTCACGTTAGAGGCCAGTTTGGCCGTCATAGTAGATAGACCTGGTCTCAAAATAAAATAAAATAATTGAGCAACATAATTTATTAAGTGTTTGGGAAAGGCTGACCACTGCTGCTCTTTCAGAAGTCCAGGTTCTGCTTTTTAGTACCCACATGGCACCTGAGTGTTTTAATCTTAGTTTAAGACTAACTTTAAATTTACTATTCTCTTGTGTGTGCAGTGTGTGTGTGTAAGTGGGGTTGGGGTTGCACATGCACCTACATGCCAGAGAACCCACTCTTAGGGAATCGGATGTCTTTTTCTGGTCTGCTCAAGCAGCAGGCCCACGTGGTACACGAACACAGTCAAGCAGAGCACCATGCACACAGGATAATTGAAAAGAATGCTTTGGGGAGAAGCACAGGTTGGGTTGGGGGGAGCATTTCTGTTATCAGAGGGGCAGTGTAGTGACAGGTACTGAGCAGGCCCATCTGTAGGTAAGCTGGCGTGTTAGTAATGGCTGTTAGACCACAGGTCCGTCTGCTGTCTCCCGGAACACCAGACCATGTCTCCCTGTAAAGGCTCTCAGGAGGGAGCGAGCTGACCTTGCAGTTTCCTTTTCGCTTTGCAGTTGCAGGGGAGGCCTGCTCTGCTTACTGCGCAGACTCCGGGTGGCTTTGAGTTACAGCTAGGCTCTTACCAGTTCCTTCCTGTCACAGGGCTCAGAGCAGAGGTCATATGTTCTACTCCCCTACTTTTGTTTCTTTGATCTAAAGAGAGCTGACAGAACTACAGGGTCTGTCTCTTCCTCAGGATCCCCTCACACTGTTTGTGATGGGTGTCCCTCCCAATGAAGGATGCTTGGTAATGAAAGGCTTATTTCCCACTTCAGATGGTGATGCTGCCTGCAGCTCTCCTTGGAGAGCTGGTGTGGAGGCTTAATTTCACCTCAGCTTCCTCTCTACGTTAAACCCATCTTGTTTTCATCCCGTCATGAATGGGCACCGACTTCCAGCAGGACCTGAGTTGTTCTTGCTGGGGACGATTCTTGAGCGTGAAGCCGCGCTTTGCTCTTCACTTAGGTTCGTTTGCTCTGTGTCTCTGCCCACAGGTTAGGCACCTGTCCAATAGCAGTCTGTGCTTGTGGTCTCTGTGCACTATGTGGTTCCTAGGACTGACTCTCTTGTTGGATATTTGATTTCAGGCATAACTGTTGTCTTTACTGACTCTGTAAGTGACACTATCTGTTTTTGAGATTTAAAAAAGAGTCAGAATGCTGGTGATGGTCAAACTGAAGGAAAAGTTTTGTCTAAACACGTTGAGTTGGAGTGGCTGTTGAATTATATGGCGTTGAGCTGTGCAGTTAAATACTCCAAAGCAATTAACAGAAATGGTTGAAGAAATCTCAAGTGTAAATGTGGTGTGGAAAGAATAATTGCCACCAGGTTAAAAAGAAGTACCCTCAGAAAAAACATGTCTAACCCTGGAAGCTGTGTCCAATAAAAAAAGGGGCAGAACAAAGCAAGCAAAAGTCAATTTAAATTGTCTCTCGTGGGTGACTGAGGTTTCATGCAGCCCAGGCTAGCCTTAAACATTCTGTGTAGCTAAGGAGACCTTCAGCTTCTGACCGTCACTGAGGTTATCACTCAATTCATGCTATGACAGGGACTGAACCTGGGGAATCCATGCTACCAACTCAGCTCTACCTCCCTAACGTTACCCCCTTTTCCTTAAGGATAAAGGCTCACTGTAACCTTACTGGCTTTGGACTTAGAATTCCCTGCCATAGCCGCCTGAGAGCTACTCTGATGACAGATCTGAGCTCCCACACTGAACTAACTAGACTCACTCCCTCCTTCCCTCCCTCCCTCCTTCCTTCCTCCCTCCCTCCCTCCCTCCTTCCCTCCCTCCTTCCCTCTCTCCCTCCTTCCCTCCCTCCCTCCTTCCCTCTCTCCCTCCTTCCCTCCCTCCCTCCTTCCTTCCTCCCTCCCTCCCTCCCTCCTTCCCTCCCTCCTTCCCTCTCTCCCTCCTTCCCTCTCTCCCTCCTTCCCTCCCTCCTTCCTTCCTTCCTCCCTCCCTCCCTCCTTCCTTCCTTCCTTCCTTCCTTCCTTCCTTCCTCCCTCCTTCCCTCTCTCCCTCCTTCCCTCCCTCCCTCCTTCCCTCTCTCCCTCCTTCCCTCCCTCCCTCCCTCCTTCCTTCCTTCCTTCCTTCCTTCCTTCCTCCCTCCCTCCCTCCTTCCTCCCTCCTTCCCTCTCTCCCTCCTTCCCTCCCTCCCTCCCTCCTTCCCTCCCTCCCTCCCTCCTACCTTTCTGACTAACTGTGGCTTTATTTCTTTGTTTTCTGTTTTAATCCCCCCTCCCCACAACTTTCCTTGCCTTTTGTTTTCCTTGGTTTATATATTAAGATGATTATAGTTAGAAAAGCCTTGAGTATGTTGGTCCAGTTTCTAGTGTGGGTAGCAGATCAGGAACTGGCTGCATGGACGCCCTTAAGAGAAAAAGCTCCGTCATGGAGCAAGCTGCAGTTCAGGGGCCCGAGTTGTCCCTGATACTGCTCCTCCACACAGTGCCTGGACTGTCAGTGTGGTAGAGTGGCAGAGGGGAAACTTTTTACTGGCCAGCTACCCATACTCATTATCAATTTATGAAACACTAGCCTGCCCGATACTAGAGGTACCTATGTCTCGAGGACTGGAATTTAACAATGGAGGCAGAAAAAAAATTGGTATCATTTATGAGGTTGCCAGTATGATTTCTGATCATCATACACCTGGATGGAGTTACATCATGCTTATTGTTCTTTGTAGACAGCAGCCTTTGTCCTTATACAAATGGCTATGATAAAGTCTGAACTGGGATAGGGAATGGCCCAATGTTGGGTGAACACTGAGGGGCCATATAGATTGTTAGGCTGGGCTGGGAGGGAATCAGATACAAAAGAAAAAGAAAAGGTCTTTCGTAGTAGTGGGTGGTCACAACCATGGGAAGGAATTGGCAAGAAGAATGGATTGCAGTGGGAGAGACGCCCCGGGCCTGAGTGGAGATGGACGGGCACAGTTGAAGGGCCTTGTATACCTAAATGCACAGGGCGATGGCAGTGAGATCTCCTGAACTTTTTAGATCTACTTAACTTTTTAGTGTAGTTGTGGATTTACAGTTAGAAAGGTCGTATGGAAAGTCTCTGGGCCCACACACCCAGTTTCCCTTCATAAGGAAGCTCTGGGCTCAGTTTTTGTCCTCTTAGGATCTTGTTGGTGATGACATTTCTGTAGACTTTGTTTCTTTTAGATGACACCGCTGATTGAGGCTCACTGATGAGAAGTTTCATAGGGTGTTTGGGGTTGCTGCCCTTTCCCATCATGACTAGATTGCGGTTATGGCTTTGAGGGAAGAAGCCACAGAAGAAAAGTGTCACTCTTTTTCCTTAAAGACGAAATGTAGAAGTACTGTGAATAGATTGTATTTAGTGTGTGTGTGTCTGTGTGTCTGTCTGTCTGTGAGTGCATGAGTGCAATGCCCAAGGTCAGAAAAGGACCTCAGATCTCCTTTAACTGGAGTTAGAGATGGTTGTGAACCATGTGGGCATTGGGAACTAAACTCGGGTCCTCTGGAAAAGCAGCCAGTGCTCTAACTACTGAGCCATCTCTGCAGCTCCTATGGCTGCATCTTGAGGTGACAATTCAGATTGCAGGGAAGCGCACTCAGCTAAGTTACACCTTTTAGGTCTTTGTTCCTATCCAGTGGCCCTTTTTTTTTTTTTTAGCATGACCCCAGCCTATTCTGAGGCTGAAGCGGGTTTGTTTTTTCCCAGTCTGCTTTTATATCATTTTAACTACATGCAAGTAATAAGGTCAGTTCTAAGTCAAGGAACAAGCAAGACCATAAACAAAGCCCTATGATCACTTTTTCTAGGGGCTTATCAGGATGACCAGGATATATAAGCCTACTTTTCTGTCCTAGCCCAAAGTCATGTTCCTGCCTGAGCTTGCTTCCGTGCCCTGGCCCAGTGTCAGATACCCAGTGGCCCACTTCTTTTCCTAGGAATTTATTGACCTTTTACATTTTTAAAATCAAATTTTAGTATTGTCTTTAATTTTTATATGTATGTTACAGTTTTTCGTGTGGCTTCAGTTTTCCTATCCACTCTACTTTTTCAATACTTTTGAGTGGTGGTAAAAACCATCTTATGGATATATGTAATAAGCTTTGTGTTTCCATTTGGTTAATAGGCATTTGAGATCATTTTTGCTTCTTGCCAGTTGGGTGTAATGGTGCTATGACTATGCACAATATTACACAGACACAGGGGAAACGCCTATCCACAAAATAACAATGAAGGAATTTTTTTTTAGATAAATACATAGTAATTTGATAATTATATTGTGAGGAAAGATACTAGGAAAATATTGAAAGTGTTTTCTGTGAGAGTAGAAAAGTTTGTATATATGATGAAAATGTGCAGTTCATACTGCAGTAGTTTTGAATCTGGGTGGAGTGACTGAGACGCTGTTTGCTGTGATGTCACAGAATGCATATAGCATGGGCAAACACTACAGAAACCCCTACACTTCATTATGTTTGAATTTTAATTGTTTTCTGGTTATTGTGTGTTCAGAAACCTTTTTACGTTGCTAAATTTTAAGAAGTTGGAAAGTGAATTTTACTCTTAATATTTGTAAATAATATTTGTTATAGTAACATACTTCCTTTAACTTGAGTTTTGTAATGAAATTGGTGTAGAGCTAGTTTTTATTTTATTTTATTTTTTTAAAGATTTATTTATGTATATGTAAGTACACTGTAGCTGTCTTCAGACACACCAGAAGAGGGAGTCAGATCTTGTTAGGGATGGTTGTGAGCCACCATGTGGTTGCTGGGATTTGAACTCTGGACCTTCAGAAGAGCAGTCGGGTGCTCTTACCCACTGAGCCATCTCACCAGCCCCCTAGTTTTTATTTTTAATTCCTTTAAATTTGGTGGATTATTCCATACGTGACAATGAGCTTTTAAGATTTTTCTATATTTTGTACCATATCAAGTTCTCTGATTACTCTCATAACGAGTCAAGGCTTCCTCCCTCCCGAGCTGTAGAGGGCCCACCTCTGCCTCCCTCAGAATAAGGGTGAGGAACCTGCGGGATGGCTTGAGCTAGGGTGCAGGGACATTGTCAAAATCCTCCAAAACTCAGCAGCTCGCCCCAGCCCTGAAGTGCTGTCTGGGTGCCTCGGTCTGTGCTTTGAAGGTTAAAGTCTGGCAGTGTTTATACACACACCAGATGAAGCTGTGGGGGTGTTGTACTTCTACTTTTCTAAATGCTATGAAGATGCATGAAGTGGTTTCTATAGGCCTGACAGGCAGTCTGGCGTCCTGTTGTGTGGGGGTTGCAAGGAGTTGCTGGGTGCCTTCATCACCAGGGTCAGTTGTAGGGCAGACCTGTCCAGCCGCGCTTGCTGCAGTCCAGTGAGCATTTGCTCTGCTGGTGCAGCGAGGGATAGTTGTGCTTTCTTGTGCTCCTTCCTGTCAGACATGTCTGGGTTTATTTGACCCCTCTAACCCTGTCGCTGCTGACTGGAATAGACTGCTTTAGCGATCTGAACCTAGGAGGCCTCAGTGTCCATGCTTGCTTCATCACGCAGGTCTCGATGCGTGGAAGGCAAAACAGATGAACTTGTGTTACCTGCCTGATCCTTCAAGAAATGCGTGTGACTTTTCCTCTTTCCTGCCTCCGCCCGCTCTCGTTCTCCATAGCTTGAACTCAGCAGACTACCAGGCCTGGCCTCAGACTCGTGCTGCTCTTCCTGTCTCAGCCTCCCCAGCCTCCCAAACTCAATGCTAGCTAGAGTCTGTGCTTTTCTTAACCCTCCTCCACCTCTGTCTTGGAAACCACTGGTCTCTGCTCTTTATCTCTCTCTTTTTTTTTAGTATAATTCTTTTTTTAAAGATTTATTTATTTATTTATTATATATAAGTACACTGTAGCTGTCTTCAGACACTCTGGAAGAAGGAGTCAGATCTCATTACGGGTGGTTTTGAGCCACCAAGTGGTTGCTGGGATTTGAACTTCGGACCTTCGGAAGAGCAGTCGGGTGCTCTTACCCACTGAGCTGTCTGCTCTTTCTCTTGTTTTAGCATTCCAAAAAGGTCCCATGAACAAAAAAGACAACCTTTGACCTTGACTTCTTGTCTTTTCTGTTGCTGTGAAGAGACACACCATGATAATTGGGGGCTTGCTTACAATTTCATGACCACTGTGACCTCAGACAGGCATGGCACTGAAGCAGTGTTGTGTTTGATAACTTACATTTGATCCACAAGCAGTGGGCAGAGAGCGAGACTGGAGTAGGCTGTTGGAACTCCACTTCCTCAACCTTCCCAACCAGTCCACCATAGAACCAAACAGCAGAGATTTGCTCCTGTGGTGGCTACTCTCAGTCAGATCACCACGCTTCCTTTCCTCAGGTTTTATCCTGGAGATAGAACCTTGTGCAAATGCATAGGCATCACTTATTGTTATTGCTGTGTATGGAAACTGCTGTGTATGGAAATGCTACCACTCGCTCCTTTCTTTCTCTTAGATATTTGTATGTATCCTAGTTCCCAGTGGTTGTCAATGAGCTGCTTTAATCTATCTATCTATCTATCTATCTATCTATCTATCTATCTATCTATTATATGTAAGTACACTGTAGCTGTCTTCAGACGCGCCAGAAGAGGGCATCAGATCTCATTAAAGATGGCTGTGAGCCACCATATGGTTGCTGGGATTTGAACTCAGGACCTTTGGAATAGCAGTCAGTGCTCTTAACCACTGAGCCATCTCTCCAGCTCCAGTTCATCTGTTTTGCCTTCCACGAATCGAGACCTGAGTGATAAGCTGTTCTGCTGCTGCTGCTGCTGCTGCTCCTCCTCCTCCTCCTCCTCCTCCTCCTCCTCCTTCTTCTTCTTTTCCTATTTAAAATGTTTTAATGTAACTTACAAACTGAGCTGGAGTCCTTTAGCATGATTGTGTCAAGTTCTGCTGTGCTTGCCCACTTGTTCCATTCCACTGCCTAAAGCTATGGTTTTTAGTTTTGTGTGTTTGTGTGTAATGTGCTTTGAACACATATTCATATTAATTTACGTAACTTACCTAGAACTGCTTGTCCGCCCAGCAACACGGCAGTGCAGAGGGACAGTTCATTTATTTGGTTCTTTTTTTTTTTTTTACTGTGAAGGATTTTTCTTTTTTTTTTTCTCATGAATTTTTTATTGGATATTTTCTTTATTTACATTTCAAATGTTAATCTCCTTTCTCACCCCCCTAACCCATCCTCCCTCCTCCTGCTTCTGTGAGAGTGTCCCTCCACCCACCTACCCACTCCCACCTCCCCGCCCTCAGTTCCCCTACACTGGGGCATCTATCGAGCCTTCATAGGACCAAGGACCTCTCCTCTGCAACGTATGCAGCTAGAGCCATGTGTACTCCTTTGTTGATGGCTTAGTCCCTGGGAGCTCTTGGGGGGACTGGTTGGTTGGTATTGATACTCTTCCTATGGGGTTGCAATCCCCTTCAACTTCTTCAGTCCTTTCTCTAACTCCTCTATTGGGGACCCTATGCTCAGTCCAATGGTTGACTGTGAGCATCCGTCTCTGTATTTGTAAGGCTCTGGCAGGGCCTCTCAGGAGACAGCCATATCAGGCTCCTTTCAGCAAGCATTTCTTGGTATCCACAATAGTGTCTGGGTTATGAATAATCTTTATGCCTTTTTTTTTCCTACGTGTATAAGTGTTTTGCCTGCATATGTGTCTGTGTGCCGCGTGTATGTCTGTCGTGTGCCCATGGGGGCCAGGAGCCACATCTCTTAAAACTGGAGTTGTGGGTTATGAGCTACCCTGTGGGAGTTTTGCTGTTGTTGTTGTTTGTTGTTTGTTTTTTGGGTTTTGTTTTGTTTTGGGTTTTTTGAGACAATGTTTTCTCTGTGTAGCCTTGGCTATCCTGGAACTCACTCTGTAGACCAAGCTGACCTCAAACTCGGCAATCTTCCTGCCCCTGCCTCCCGGAGTGGTGGGATTAAAGGTGTGTGACACCACTACTAGGCTCAGTTTTTTGTTTTTGTTTGTTTTTTTTTTAATGTGTTAAATTTCTAAATAGTTACTTCACCAAAAAGTACAGATAGCATGTCATGGAAGCTGTCCAGTATTACTGTATCTTAGAGAAATTTAAATGAAAGCCACTGTATGACTATACTAAACACAGAATGTTTCAAATTAAAGGCCTAGGTAAAACTGTAAGTACTGATGAGTGAAGAAGTCTGCTGTTTTTGCTGAAGTTAGTGAATTAAGGTTAAAGCCACTCAAAAACAGGCAGTCTTTTAAAAATAATTAACTATATTTACTAAAAGTCTGACCCAGGAACCTCACTTTTCAGGTAAATGGCATTAGCACATGTGCTCAATGAAAGCGCAGCTGGAGAAGAGCATGCATTGGCTGCTCTTCCAGAGGGTCCAGCCCATGCGTGCTACAGGGAAGGCTGCTCTCTCTAAGTGCAGTGTCACAGCCACTTGGTCCACAGTTCTAGGGCTTTACAATATCTTTATTTTATTTTTATTTTTATTTTTATTTTGAAAGATCCATTCACCCTCCTTCCCTTCCTCTTTGCTTCTGTTTTCTTTCTCTCACAAAGACGTGGTCTCTGTAGCTTACATTAATGACAGTTCTTAGTCTTCACTATGTGTCCTTGGCTGGCTTGGAACTCACAGTGTAGACCAGGCTGGTCTAATTCTAAGAGAGCTGCTCCTGCAGGTCCCTTCAGCAAGTGCTGGAGTGAGCGTGCGCACTATTACTATGCATTACTATGTTCACTTTATAAAGTTCCTGTCATTTACTTTGTTGCTCAGATTTTTCTAGATTTAGCTATTGGAAGATAGAACCCATTGTTCTTTGGCAGCCTTCTTATTTTCTAGTATAACAAAACATTCTAGTGTCATCTTGTAATCTTGTGAGCTCTAGAATAAGACATTTCTAAAAGATATATTAGTTATTTTATTTGGAAATGTATTTAGAAGTCCGATCTGAACGTTAATGTGCTCGGTTTCCCTCTATTGAGGGCTTTCCCCGGGCACAAATGGGAAATGTGTGTGCTGATGTGTGTGCCCATGTGCTGATGTGTGTGCCCACAGCTGCAGTTGCTTTGGGATAGAGCTCACGTGTGCTGCTGTTAGCAGCAGTCCTGTTCACCGCCTCGGATTCTTTGAAGCCTCCTCCTCTTTCCTCTATTTCCGACTCTTCTTTAGCTTACTTATTTTGAGGTTCATTATGTTCTTTTGTATTTATGAGTTCATTTCTCTTACTGCATGGATATGATGGGACGATTCGGAGAAACTGATGACTCTCCCTCCACAGCATTAGTCGTGTTTCATATTGCCGCCAGAGGTCAGAGGTTTCCCTTTCCCCATCCACACTGTCACCAGGCTGGGCACTGGCTTTGTAGGGGTGGAACCCAGGAGCTTCAGTCTCCTGATCTGTTGGTGTCTCTCCTTGTCCTCCCGCCCCTCTTCTGAGAGGCAGGTGAGGGTGGGGAAGGGAAAGTCCTTGCCTGTCTTCTCTTGCTTTGGCTTGTTAGGAGGGTGATTGTGGTGATTTTGTGCATTTTGCTTTGAGGTTCTGTTGAGCTGAGAAACTTCCCAGCCTCCCACACGCTGGGATTGTAGGCAAGCGCGGCCACATACAACTCCACTAAATACTTTCTTTGGTGAAACACTGTTTTTTGTTTGAATGTTTGCCTATTCCAAAACTCAGGTTAAAATCTCTGTTGCCAATATATTGGGAGGTGGGACTTTCAAGAGTTTAAGACACCATGAGAGCTTCACACTCATGAATTGGTTCAGTGTCTGTATAAAAGAGGCCTGGGCAGTGAGCTGAATCTCTGTTAATTTTTTGTTGGTGGTGTTGTATGCAGAATTAACTTTTTTTTTAACTACTGAATTATATTTAAAAGGCAGTTGGGGCCAAGTGTGGGGTGCACATTTTTAATCTCAACACTTGGGAGGCAGAGGCAAGTAGGTTTCTGTGAATTCAAGACCAGTCTGTTTTACCTAGCAAGTTCCAAGCCAGTCACTAATACATGAGACCCTCATCTCAACAAAAACAAAATTAAAAAGGTATCTTCAACAATAGATGGTATTCCAGTAATATCTGTAGCATTCCTGTCTCTCCCTCCTGTAGACCCTGTATCCATGCCCACGCAAAGTCATCTTAAGGGACTTTGTGAATCTCCTAAAATACCATTTTAATTTTATTTATTATTATTGTATGGATGTGAGATGAACAGTAGTGATGGTGATGTCACAGTCTAAGACTTAGAAGATCAGATAGTGGTGGTATTTAATGCTTAATTATAGCTACTAACTTATAATAATACAATTTTTATTTTCTTTCTACTAAGCCAAACTGGCAAGGCGCAGTCAAGAACGAGACAATCTTGGCATGTTGGTCTGGTCACCTAATCAGAGTCTTTCTGAAGCAAAACGTAAGTCTTTACTGTTTACTGCTCTCTCACGTCTTTAAAATTTAAAGATTTTCAACCTGTGGTTTCATTATCTTACATTTTCCTTAAATGCTTAGTAATGAGTGTATAACTAAGGACAGTTAATGAGCATAGAAAGGAAATAATGGTTGGAGAGATGGCTCCGCAGTCCAGAGCACTCACAGAGAACCTGTTTCCAGGGGATCTAATGACCTCTTCACACACACACACACACACACACACACACACACACACACACACACACACACATTTGCACATAAAATATTTTTTAAAGGAAGAAAGAAATAGCACTGAGCTGTGTAACCCCTTAGCTGGAAATACATCCATTACCCAGGGTTTCACAGTCCTGGCCAGTGCTTGGTCACTAGGCAGCTGCAGCTGCAGCCCCGCTCACAGTTTTAACAGTGTTACTGCAAATGCCCTGAGTACACTGACCTGTGTTTTGGAGGGGGAGGAGAAGCGGCTCTGTTAATGTTGTTAATTGTATTTTCTATCTACTCACGTTACTTTTAGGAGTAATTTTGTGTCTGCTACCGTAATTCCTTGGTGTTGAAAGTCTTTTGTCATCATAACTAAGAAATAAAACAATTTCTTATGACACATTTTCAGTGGAGTTTATGGATGGATTTGCTAACGGAAATCACATCACAGGTTTTTGTAGTTTGCACATCTGGCCGGAGCTCATCTTGCTGCGGTTAATGGTGTGCCCCACTCCACCTGGCCTCAGCATCTCTGACCCTGTGCCTGCTGACAGAAATTTCTGCATAGTTAGGGTTTGTTTTGGGTTTTTTTGTTTGTTTGTTTGTTCTTCTCTTTGAGTGCACTCAGTGACTTAAGTTGATTCATGTCATTTTGAACACACATTCTTACATAGCATGGGGGAAGGGGTCTGAAAAAAATCTACGTCCTTATAACTAGAAAAGCTTTGTTTTCAGGAGCCCTGCTGAGCAATTCTGCATTCGGAGAGCATAGACACTCAGCATGTCTCCCTCAGTACGGGATGGTTTGACTCTGGCTACTGGGGCTACACGTATGCCTATAACACCTGCTTAAAAGGTTTAGTTTTAATTTATTTATTTCTGCTTTTTCAAGACAGCATTTCTTTGTGTAGCCCAAACTGTCTTGGAACTCACTATGTAGATCAGGTTGGCCTGGAACTCAGAGAAATCCGCCTGCCTCTGCCTCCTGAGTGCTGGGACTAAAGGTGTGCACGCGCCACCACAGCCCGGAAGCCTCTGCCTTCTGAGTGCTGGGACTAAAGGTGTGCGCGCGCCACCACAGCCCGGGAGCCTCTGCCTCCTGAGTGCTGGGACTAAAGGTGTGCGTGCCACAGCCGGGAGGTTAAGAGTTTTTAAACAACAATAGTGTGGACGTTTTCAATTTTACTATTAAGTTTTACTCAATGTTAGTTAAAAGTTGAACTTTAAGCTGGGCGCGGTGGCACACGCCTTTAATCCTAGCACTTGGGAGGCAGAGGCAGGTGGATTTCTGAGTTCGAGGCCAGCCTGGTCTACAAAGTGAGTTCCAGGACAGCCAAGGCTACACAGAGAAACCCTGTCTCAAAAAAACAAAATAAAAAAACTTCTAAAAGTAACAATTTTGTCTCCTATTGAATATTTAGAAGACACAGGCTCCCTTAGGGTTTTACTGCTATGAACAGACACCACAACCAAGGCAACTCTTATAAGGACAGCATTTCATTGGGGCTGGCTTACAGGTTCAGAGGTTCAGTCCATTGTCATCATGACAAGACAAGCGTCCGGCAGGCAGGTGCAGGAGGAGCAGAGGTTCTACATCTCCATCTGAAGGCTGCTAGCAAAAGATGTGGTTAGGAGGAGGGTCTCATTGCCCATCCCACAGTGACACACTTCCTCCAACAAGACCATACCCCCTAATAGTGCCACTCCCTGGGCCAAGCATATTCAAACCACCACACTGGAGGGTGAGGGGGAACAGAACAATTTAGCTTTACCTGTACACCAGAACAAGTGCTGAATGTTTTAGAATGTCCCTGTGCATCTCTATTATGTGCCCCCTTTTTTGGTGGTTCTGAGCATTGAACCCAAGGGGGTTGTATATACACTGGACAAGTGTTCACCAAACAGAGACACAGATATACGCGTATGTATATATGTATGTATATATATATATACACACACACACATTATATAATATATATCACATATATATATACATTCATATATATATATATATATATACACACACACACACACACTCACACACAAACTCTACATATACTTTTGAGATATAGTTTCATACTGTGACCCAGAATGAGCTGAAATTCACTGTAGAGCCCAGCCTTCTCTGTGTTACTTGGAAAATTCATTTTGTCTCAGTATTTACAGTAACTTTTTAGCATAACCAGGTGTGAATATATTATATTTTATACATTTAAAAAGAGAACAAAATAGGCTGAGAGATAACTCAGATGTTTTCCAGCAGTTTTGGGTTCATTCCAAAATCTATTTTTAAGTTGTGTGTGCATACACACACACCATTATGCGGTTTTTTGTTTTGTTTTGTTTTGTTTTTTCAGAGCCGAGGATCGAACCCAGGGCCTTGTGCTTGCTAGTAGGCAAGCGCTCTACCACTGAGCTAAATCCCCAATCCCTGATCATGCGTTTATGTGCAATGTGTATGTGCAGGTCAGGCCACAGAGGCCTGAAGATGACATGGAATCCTTTGGAATTGAAACTACAGATGTTGGTTGTAAGAGTGCAGGGAACCGAACCTGGACCCTGTGCAAGAGCACTGAGTGCTCCTGGTCGTGGAGTCCTCTCTCCAGCTGTCTTACAGCCACTGGCAGCTTAATGGTGTTTCCATGAACACATATATCATGCATCCCAAAGATGTGTCGACTCCTGTTGCTTAGATCTTATAGCCATCTTCGTACTCACACACCTGTTGTGATGCTGGTATAAATGTACCTACTATGGTGCCAGTTTTATGAACATGTACACAGATAGTTACATAGTTTACATGGTGATGATAAAAGATCAGTGGTTATTTTTAAATGTATGCTTTCTCTCTGCAGCTTCACATAGCTCATGGCTGCCATGTCTCTCTCACATTGTTTCCTACTATGCCCAATTTAATGTCATGATGTTTGTCTTAATTGGCTGTACCATATATCTCTTTCTGTCATATAGCCCTGTGTGTAGTAGGTTCGTATACCAACTGGGTATGTGAAAATATACTCTGGTGTTTACAGAATGACAGGATAGATTAATGACATACTTAGAGTCTACCTCAAAAACAGAAGAAGAAACACATGATTGAGTATATTTTTTTCAAAGATTTATTTATTTATTTATTTATTTATTTATTTAATGCATGTGAGTACACTGTGGCTACCTTCAGACACACCAGAAGGGTGCATCAAATCCCATTACAAATGGTTGTGAGCTACCACATGGTTGCTGGGAATTGAACTCACGACCTCTGGAAGAACAGTCATTGCTCTTAATCACTGAGCCATCTTTCCAGCCCTGTATGTATGTATGTATGTGTGTGTGTGTGTGTGTATATATATATATATATATGTGTGTGTGTGTGTGTGTGTGTGTGTGTGTGTGTGTATGTATATGTATATATGTGTGTGTGTATATGTATATATATATATTTTTTTTTAAGGCTAAATAGAATCCATAGGTTAAGGAGCAAATAAGTCATTTCTATTTTAAAGGGGGAAACGGTTGTGAGGGCAAGTTTTAGGTACACAGCTACATTAAGCAGAAAGCAGAGAATAGCCATGTACACCCAAGAGAGCTTGCCTTGCTATGAAGACCTTGCACCTGCAGAGTTGGTGCATCTGTGTAGGGCATCACCACCTTCAGAGCGTGTGGGATGCAGAGCCCACTGCTTTGCTCTGACATCTCCAAGTGTGGCTTTAGTCTGCTAGGAAGCTGCCCTGTGGGTGATGGAATGTACCTACTCCTGGTCCCTAATACGTGCTGTATGAAGAGCTGGGCTAAAATGGAGTGCCTGAAGCTGTCTTCCATGCTGGGCTGCTTTTGCCTGTCAGTGTGTCCCCCCAATCCACCCTCTACATTTGCTTCTCGGCTGCCTCGATAGAATTTGCTTGTCCTTCCTGTCAACAGAGGGGAGTTGCTTTAAGTTTTTACAACAAACATTACTACAGAAACATTCTTTGACCTATTTTTGTGTCTCATCTGCTCAGCTAAAAGTCAGTGCCAAATAATTTTCTAAAGTGGTGAGACTAGTTTACTGTTGCTACCAGAAGAGGATAGAGGGATTTGCTCATGATCCTCTGCGTTACCGCTGGATTTGGATTACGTACTGTAGACAGCCTAGCGGGTGTAACATCCGTTGCTCTTACCCAGGAGTTTTGCTGCTTTTCTTAGGTGTGATAATGACTCTCTGTTTACACTTAAAAAAAAATGCATATGTAAGGATGAAATTAACTGGGATGTACTTTAAATTTGTCAACTATAATGCAATAACTAGCCAGATTGGATTGTGGACAGAGAATAAAGCACTGTTGAAGAATTTAATATACTTTTTTATGATTACATAAAGGACATCTCAGTGTTTAAGAGATTAGACCATAATATGTAAAAAGTTACTGTCAAATGGGTTTGGGGGAAGTACATTACTTACAGACAAGTTTATTTTCATTATTAAAAGTCATTGATAATCCTTCAGCCTACCATATGGATGTTTTTGTTTGGGGAGATTTTGGGGCTCACACATCCTGTGTGTGCATTCTGTGGATACCGTCACATTAGCTCTAAACCAAGTTCCATCCTCAAATACTTATGGGTTTTGTGGGTTTTGTTGTTAATTGTTGTTTTCTAGTCTCCTTCCTATAAATAGCACTTGAGTAGGTTAAAGCATGCTGAAACCCTCACAGGGAAGGACTTCTTTCTTTCTGCAGAGCAGGCTGCCTATATAAGTAATTTAAGACGATTGTAATTAATTGTTTGAGTTACTTCTCTTTTCAACTGTAAGGAGAATTCCACAAGGGCCCAAATAGCTACAGGGAGTAGCACTAGCCATAAAGTAGATCTAAGAAGTCTGTTGGAGGATGGATTCTGATACATACAATAGATAATTTACTATAGACTATCCTGCTGCAGCCTGTGCTGCAAGCTGTTGAAGAGCCTGTTTCTCCAGCAGTGTCCACAGTGTCTGTGCTGAATGAAGAGTAGCTTCACACAAGGTTGCAGCATTGAAAGTGGTAGGATTTGTAAGTCCCCTTGGCCCCCTTCAACATATTCTTAACTTTGTCCCCCATGCCCAGAAGGATCAGGCATAGAGAGGAAGTGACTTGGGTGAAGCAGGTCAGCTTCCTGTAGTATACAGCTTGCTTCACTGCTAGGCCTACAAATACAGGGTTAGACAGGTAAACCACTCAAGGCACTGGGATTCAGAGATGGAAACAGCTTTCCGATTGCCACTATCCTGCCTGCCTAAGACCTAGTTGAAGGTGGCCTTGAAATGAGTCATTTGTAAGGCAGTCTCTAGTCATTAAAAGGAAGTTTGGGGCATGAATGAAATAAATATATCAGGAGCCTGGCAGTGGTGGTACACACCTTTAATCCCAATACTCTGAAAAGCCTGGTCTATAGAGCTCAGTTTCTGGTCAGCCAAAGCTACACAGAGAAACCCTGTCTCGAAAAGCCAACAAACAAAAATACAAATATACGTTAGGCACTGAAGGTGTTGCCTAGAGGCAGAAAATTGATTTAACATAGGAAAGGCCTAGATTTGTTTCTCAGGACTGAGAAAAGAAACATAAAAGGGATTGTGTTCAGTAGGAGAGCACTTGCCTGTCATGGATGGAAGGAACTTCAGGTGTGATTTCTAGCACTGCAAAAAAGAAATGTTGTGACAGAGTTGATTTGATAATTGTTTACACGTGTGTATCTTAAATGTTTTCCTAATACTCTATGAAGGACTGACGAAGAGTCTCATCCTTGTTCTGTAGTCGAGCAAAGGAGTTCAGCTAGCAGTTTCTCAGGAGAAGCCAAGGCTGCTTTCTTTCCATTCTGCTCAAGAATAGAGAGATGACGCACTGTCTTAGTCTATGCCGCCCTCTACCCCACCCTCCCTATTAAAGCCAGGCAGATCTTGAGTCTTTGAATTATTTCGTGCACAGCCAAGTACACACAGTTAATAAGGTTGCTGTGAGTGTTCAGCTCCCTGCTTAGGGACAGGTCTGGAAGAGTTGAAGGGATGTGTGTGTGTCTGACTATTTTGAGACAGGGTCTCACCATGTAGCTCTGGCTGGTCCGGAATTCACAGTGACGTCCAAACTGGCCGCATAGAGACTCACCTGCCTCCTGAGGGCTGAGGGTAAAGGTGTGCCTGGTCTGCTCACTCTTACACTGATATGCAAATGTGAGTTCTGGAAAAGAGGACAGAATTATCCAGTTACAGAGAAGTACACTTAAGACCTGAAGAGAACTTAGCCTCCTGCGCTGTGCGCTGGGATGGAGCAGTCATCTCTTGTCTCTCCATGGTGGTCTTCACTGGTGGCTGGGGAATGGGCACGCACGCAGTGGGAATAGTAACAAACAGCATAGTTATCTTGTTTCTGACTTGCCTTCTCTTGTTCCTTCAAGATAGTCAGGGTTCAGATGTTGGCTGTAGTAATGTCTTTGTCCACCAGGTGGCAGAACTGTTGTACGTAAATGTTCCTTTTGCTTCTATGTGAGTCTTAGGGATAACTTCTTTCATAATAATAAAAGGAAATGCCATGGTCTTTTTTTTTTTATCATACTCCATTGTTCTGGGGATTGAACCCAGAACCTTGTGCACACCAGGCATAACGCTCTACTGAGCAGCATCTCCAATCTTGTTATTACATTCTTTAGAAATGTTTGGCAGTCTCAATTTTAAGCCATGACAGAAATTACTGTAGTGTTTCCTTTGCAGTACCTAGTGCCACTGCAAACCGTTATAGTCTTTTTCTAAGCTCCATTAAGACCATAAGCTTTGTCCTCAGCCTGCCTTATGGTCTGAGCCTCCTACTCTGTAACCGACTCAGGATGACAGTTTCTGAATCTGCAGTGTCTGGGGGAGGGAAGGGTGAATTGGTTACCATAGCAGCTTTCATCTGTTCTTTCTTTTGCAATTGAATTTGAAACTCTTGCTACTCTAAGGACTTTGTTTCATTGGGTTAAAAATATTAACATAGAAACAAAGCGCAAGCCAAGGCATATTTTGTTACTTGCCTTTGGCCTCTATCACATTCCTTTGATCATGCTGTATTTTACTCTGTTCAAGCTACACCAAATAGTGAGTGAGTACTGCAACCCTAAAAAGCCATGGATTAATACAGTCTCTGTTTTATGATCACAGTGGTGCAGATCTGTCACCATCAGAGTTAATATCAGGTGGTTCTCCAGGCCTGTTTGGATATAATTGTCAAGTAAACAGCCCTGCACTGCGCCATGGTGGTGATGTCAGCGCAGACGGAGTCTGCCCAGTGCTGAGTCTGAGGCTTCTGACCTGCAGGCGGGTGTCAGTGGGAGTAGTCAGTCAGCGACAGGCCTCTCCTCTCCCAAGCGTGGGCAGGATGCCCTGGGGACAGAGCCACTGTGCTGCTGCTTAAGCTGTGTGACCTCTGTGGACCTCCTGCCTTGGTCCCCAAGAGGTTCTGCACAGGACCCCTCAGCCCCTTACAGAGACAGACACGGACTCTCCCCTGGAGAGATCCTCAGGGGACTTGTGTTTCTCCTGAGCCATTTCATTTCCTTTAAGCTCCTGTAAGCTTTTGTTCTTATGAGAGCAGAGTTGATTTTCTTAGGCGGAAAGTTTATTTTCATGGAAGGGCTTTTAACCATGAGGGAGTTTTTAGCTAATGCATATCTCCCATTTCATCGCTTGTACCAAATGCTGTCCTGTGCAAAGTAGGGTGGGGGGTAGGTGTCCACCTCTCTCAGAAAATCAGAGAAGTGAGGACCAGGTAGTGTAGCAGAGAGGCCTACCAAAATTAGTATTTGTGTAACTAACTCCGAAGAACATTTCAAGAAAAGCAAGAAGAGTGGATGCCCGTGGCTGATGTTCCCAGTTAGGCGACCGAGCTCTGCTGGGGACAGTGGACACTCAGTGTTCAAAACAAATTACAGTTGGGGTCTCTGGGTTTAAGACGAGCCTGGCCTACATACATAGCAAGTTCTAGGACATCCAGGGCTACGTAGAGAGACACTGTCACAAACAAATAGATGAAAAAGGAAAGGAAAGGAAAGGAAAGGAAAGGAAAGGAAAGGAAAGGAAAGGCAAGGCAAGGCAAGGCTAGGTTGGTGGACATGAGAGCGGAGCAACTCTGTCTTCATGGTAGCTGGCATTGGCTGGTTTGGGAAACTTGGCTGCTCTCTAGGCACACTACCTTGAACAACTGCACTTTAGTTTTAATTATTTAAATTTTGGGTGTGTATATTCACACTGTTGCAGGTGTAGAGGTCAGAGGGAAGCTTGCTGCATTGACCCTCTCCTTGTTCCAGGGTTCATGTGTGTGTGAGGACTGGCAATGAGTGCTTCTTTTTACCTCAAAGCCACCTTGCCAGACCACATTTTAATTTTTTAAAGCCCAGTCCTTTGGGTCACAGTCTTGAAGGTAAATCCAAAATGATAGTAACCGAAATTTTTATTAAATAGTAGAAACCTATAAGTTGCTATAGCGAAGCACTAAAAGCATTGCCACAAGTTCAAGGTCAGTCTTGACTTTTTTTGCGCAGTAAATAGAGGCAGAGCTTGGATTGGATCCTGACCCTTCATGAACATAGCTGGCCTGTGCTGTCTCTACTTTTGGGGGCAGATACCACCATCATTGACTTAGCAAACTGTCTTACCTTTGTTGTTTTTCTGTCTCTGTCTTCAGACACAGCAGAAGAGGGCATCAGACCCCATTACAGATGGTTGTGAGCCACCATGTGGTTGCTGGGAATTGAACTCGGGACCTGGAAGAGCTGACTCTTAACCTCTGAGCCTTCTCTCCAGCCCTTTTGATGAGTTATTTTTTTAGATTTATTTATTTTACTTTATGTGTATAAATGTTTGTCCACCTAAGTGTATTTGTGCCCTTTGGACCCTTAGAACTGGAGTTAGGGATAATTGTCAGTTGCTGTGTGGGTGCTGGGACTTGGCCCTGAGTCCTGCAGGAGCAGCCAGTGCTCTGGCCTGCTGGACTGTTGCTCCTGCCACTTCTTTATTTTTTGATTGGATCTCACTGTGTAGGCTTGAGTGGCCTAGATTTCAGAGATCCACCTCCCTAGTACTGGGACCAAAGTTCTAGCTCAGGGAGTTGTGTAAGTGCTGTCTTCAGAACAGGACCTCAGGAACCTTGGGAACAGTGTTGAGTTGTTTGAGGTTCTCATGGGGCCCCTTTGACCCACAATGCGACAGGACTTAATCCATTCCTGGCAGTGGAGACTTCATTAGGTGACAAGTGATGTCCATCCTGGGGTCTGTCTCCCTGTTATTCCATGTATATATTTTAAGGAGCTTCTATTGTATTAGGTGTCTATACAACCCCTTAAATGGGCCCTAGTTTTAGCTGTCCGTCCCTGTATTTCCTCCCCTCTTCCCCATCCCTCCCCTTTCCTGCTTGATCCTCTTCCAGTCCATCCCTTATTCGTCTGTGACTGTGTATTCCATTTCCCGTCTTAGGGTGACTCAGCACAGCCCGCTCATCCCCTGTTCTACACAGATCTTCTGTGGCAACATGGATTGTAGCTTACTTATAGTTACTTATAGCTGACACCAACACATGTCATATTTGTCTTTCTGGGTCTGGGGTACCTCACTTAGGATGATTTTTTTCTAGCTTCATACATTTACCTGTGAATTTCATGATTTCATTTTTTTATAAACAACTGAGTGATATTCCACTGTGTAAATATACCACGTTTTCTTCATTCATTCACAGACAGACATCTAGGTTGTACCTTGCTATTATGAATAGAGCAGCAATGAGCACGGTTGAGCAACTGTCCTTGTAGTAGGATGAAGCCTTCTTTGGGTATATCTTAGAGTGGTATAGTTGCGTCTGGAGGTAGGTCTAGTCTAGCTCGCCAAGGAACTGCTACGCTGATTTCCATAGTAGCTGCATAAGTTTGCACCGCACTGCCCCCCCCCCCCAAGCAATGGATGAGTGTTCCCCTTACTCCATAGCCTCTCCAGTATGAGCCGTCAATTCTTTTATTGATTGGCCATTCTGATTGTTCACCTTACATTTCCAGGTAGTGTCTCTCGCCGAGTCAGCAAAGCTTTCTGCAGCAGTCACTCAGGGCCACCCTGTCCCTGCCTTCCCACTGCTGGGTCACCAGCACGCACCGCTGCGCTAGCATCATGTGCCAGCATGTGCCTCTCTCTGAGGAATGCCATGCAGCCACAGTTAGATTACAGATTGATTTCTTTTTCCCCTTAAAACCCGTTCAGCCAGCCCTGTGATTCCCGACATGCTTCCCGTGCTAACGAGGCAGGCATTCCAGGAACCCTAAGCCCCCAGCCCATGGCCTTTGCCCACCCTGGATATTTCAAGGATAATACACCCTGTTGTATTTCAAGGTTAATGGCTAAAAAGCTGTCTATTGACTGGTACAGAGCAGGTTCTCTCATGGGTGTCAAGGCTCCACATGTTAATGTACTTGTTACAACCTTTAGATCCTCTGTAGATCCACCAAAATGAAAGTAGCCTCAATAGTTGGCTTTATCAGAGGCAGCCTGGTTTATGTAGTGAGATACTCTCTCTGACAAACAAAACAGTAGCTGTGGTGGTGGGTTTTTTGTTTTGTTTTATTTAAAATTTACAAAATATTATGTACATGTGTGTGTGTTATTTGTGTCATGTGTCATGTATGTGGGGATTACAGTAGAGACTAGAAGAGAGAGTCAGGCTCCTACTTTCCCAAGTTGGAATTACAGGCAGTTGTTAGCTATCTGTGTGCCAAAAATCAAACTCAGGTCCTCCTTTGTGGTACTCATAACTGCTGAGCCATCTCTCTTGCCTGTCCTATTTCCTTTTACACTAAATAAGTTTCTAAATCCTAGAAGATAGAAGTTGAAGCAGGATGTTTAAAGTGTTTATAGGCTCACTAGGTGTATAGCCATTTGGACATTTCTCTGGGGGATTCCGATGTGCATTGGGGTTGTATTCTATGTTGTGTTTGTTTATTCCCACGTGAGCATGATAGGCTTTGAAGGAGCCGGCTCTGGTGCGTGCAGTCTTGCTGTCCTCAGGCTGACTACTGGTCTCTGTTTTTCAGTGGACGAGTACATCGCTATCGCCAAAGAGAAGCACGGGTACAACATGGAGCAGGTAACAGTTCATTTCTTGTTGTGGAAAGCAGAGCTTGCCATGGACCCACCGGGTCAGTGTCTTCTGTGGGCTGTCAGTCTTTTTTTTTTTTTTTTTTTTTTAAAGATTTATTTATTTATTATATGTAAGTACACTGTAGTTGTCTTCAGACACTCCAGAAGAGGGCGTCAGATCTTGTTACAGATGGTTGTGAGCCACCATGTGGTTGCTGGGATTTGAACTCCGGACCTTCGGAAGAGCAGTCGGGTGCTCTTACCCACTGAGCCATCTCACCAGCCCCCGGGCTGTCAGTCTTATTGAGTGGGCAAAAGGCAGTAGCTGCTGACTAGTTTGGTTTTCTCATTGGAATGTGTAATTGGTTTCTTGTCCTGTTGTGGAATACCTTACAGTCCCTTAGGGTCTCTGACTGTATAACGACTTATGGGCGTATCTCAGACTTGTTGCTTACAACACCCAACTGACTGGCTGAGTTGAGGTACAGGCTTAGAGTTCTCGTGTGAGCTTTTGCCTATAGATGAGCTTCCCACAGCTGTACTCACAGAGTTTCTTTCCACTGCAAGCGCTTCTGTATGATAGTGACCTGGAGACAAGCGTCTAGCTGTTCTCAGCCATCCTGTTTCTGCCTTGGCTGTTTGGCTGTCCTTCCCTCCTGTCATAGCCTTAGGAACAGAGTCAGCCCACCCCAGACAAGGAGCCTGTAAAACGCCTTAAGAGGAACATATTTGAGTCTAAAATGGGAGGAAGAACGGAGGAACCGCACACAAACTCACTTCTAGAGCTGGTTTCTCAGTGAGTTGAAACAAATACCAAGTTAACAATAAAGAGCACATTCCAGGAGAGTCGGAAGCACCTGTGGTACAACTATTGAGGCACATCTGCTCTGTAAAGACTTGAAGCTTTGGGTCTGTTGGTGGTGTCCTGTGGCTTTAATCCCAGCACTTGGAAAGCAGAAGCAGGCAGATCTGAGTTTGAGGACAGCAAGGGCTACACAGAGAAACCCTGTCTTCAAAACCAAAACAAAACACACAGAGAAACTCGAAGCTTTGGTTATTTCCTGTCTACACACAGGCCGTAGCTGTCTTTCCCTTATCTGCTGCTGCACATTTATTCCTGTAGCAGCGTGCATGTAGCTTGTGGGAACTAGAGTACACAAAAACATACCGTTCTCCATGTTGGAAATCTGAACACTTGATCTCTGACCTATGACTGATTGCTGTTATGATGGAAGGGCAGGCAAAAAATCCAGTGGTCATTGTTGCTGCCCCTCCCTGTTGAGTTCTTGTCCCTGCTGGAGTCACATCCAGGAAATAAGGGACCAAAACACTCACCCTCTTGCGCTCTCTACATTTTTTCTCTTCTGAGAGACAGACATTACAGATTAAGGCAATCAAATGGAACAACATGAGAGGAGAAAATTAGAAAGTTGCTGTGTATGTCCAGGGAACGAAATAGGCACAGAAAAGATCTAAAAAGTCATACCTCGTGCTGATCCTTGCCACACAGACAGTTCACAGTTATAAGAAGTGTGAGAGAAGGAGGCTGCACCTCAGGGGAAGCAAGCATCTGATTGTCAAGGCTACTGCATGGTTAAATCTAGATGGCCAGGCTTTTTTGTTGTCTGTTTTTTTTGTTTTTTTTTGTTTTTTTTAATTTATTTGTTATTATCTCTAAGTACACTGTATCTGTCTTCAGTCATACCAGAAGAGGGCATCAGATCTCATTATGGATGGTTGTGAGCCACCATGTGGTTGCTGGGACTTGAACTCAGGACCTCGGGAACAGCAGTCAGTGCTCTTAACCCCTGAGCCATCTTACCAGCCCTTTGTTTTGTTTTTAAAGAATGATTTATTTTAAATATATGAGTAGCTGTCTTCAGCCACAGTGGAAGAGGGCATCAGATCCCATTACAGCTGATTGTGAGTCACCACGTGGTTGCTGGAAATTGAACACAGGACCTCTGAAAGAGCAGTCAGTGCTCTTAATCACTGAGCCATCTCTTCAGCCCCTAGATGCCCAGTTTTTAGCGGAGAATACACAAAGCTTACCTCAAAGCCAGAAAGTATGGACACTGAAGGAAAAACCTTTTGAGGGCAGCCATGAACTTGTTTGTTTGCCCAGTTAAAGCACCAATAACAGGGCAAGGAAACGGTTTCACTGCCTAAGGCAGTAAGCCAGTGAGCTTGCTGGGTTACCTGCACAAGCAAGAGCTTGCTAGTTTCAGTTTGTTGCTGTGATAAAATGCCCTGACATAAAACGATTTTCCAGCACCTTGACCACTCGCTGTCTTCTCTCCCGTCCTTACTGTGTATATAACCTGGAGTTGGGGAGAGCGATGCTTGTGAATCTTGTAACTTAGGAACTTCCTGATGCTTCTGAGTTTTATTTATCTTGAATCTCAAGAAGGCTTCCTCTAGGATAGAGCTTTTTTAATTTTGAGAAATTGATACCCAAGATTAAACCAACAGAAACTATTCCTCAAAAATACCTGATGTCAGATCTACTACCTACACGTGACCTTGAACATGCTAGGCAAGTGCTCCATCACTGAGCTGCATCCCCACTGTTTACCCCACGATTTTAATTCACTTACTAATGCTCAAAAGGGCCATTTTGAGTAGGCAGATGAATGCATCTGAACATAGGACAATTGTCTTATTGTTTGTGGTACTGGAGGTGGGGGACCAGGATATCCTATATACTCCTAGCCCAGGAAAAGGCAAACTTTGTGTTTGAAGGGGGAGGGGATGAACAAGAGTTCAGAACCCAGGAATCCTGTGGGGTGTCCTCAAGGAGAAGAGAGAAGGCTTAGGAAGCTTCAGGAGAAGAGAGAAGGGATCGGGAGAGATCTCGAAGGGGGAAAAGAAAAGTAGAGAACCCCTAAAATCGATGCCATCTCAAAATAGCTCAACACACTTCAAGATGAACTTACCCACACCAAGATTCAGTATGAAATACTCAAAAGCCAAAGATGCAAGAAAAAAGCCATTCTTGGGCTGCAAGGGCTCACAGTAAAGCTAGCAGACTTGTCATCAGGAGCTTTAGAGTCCCAAAGACAGTGATAGGATGTGTTGGAATGGTAGGGAAACAAACAAAAGACTTTGAACCAAGAGTTGTTTGTTTGGGTTGGAGGGATATTCAGCTTAGTGGTAGGTCCTGGGTTCACTTCCTAGTACAGAGAACGAGAAAGGGAAAAACATTCCTATACCTGATAGAACCGGTCCTTCAAAAAACGAGGGGCTGGTGAGGTGGCTCAGTGAGTAAGGGGCAGGTTACTCATTGAATCGGATGGCCCAAGTTCATTCCTGAGTCACTCACGCCAGCTGCTCTCTGTCATACACAGGAGTTTTTTGGCTTTAGTGCATGTATGTACACACGTGACTGCATTCAAGCACACAAACACACAGCTAAATAAAATTATAAACTAAGACATTAACAGATTTTAAAAATAATAAAGGACTCCTTATGCATTGTCTGCCTATTCCTCAAGGATGCTGTAGGAGTCCTGAGGAAGAAAAGGAAAGGACACTAGTCAGTGACTCAGACCTAGATGAAGGAGTAAGACCAGAGTCAAGGCAACAATTTAAGATACAAATGCTAGTGGGGGAAATAGGCTGAAAGCTGATAGTATTACCTCAGTGTCTGTAAGTCTACATTTTCCATATAGCCTAAGTGATTCTTTTACAGCCTTAGCTTGCTTCTCTTCTTCTGATATATGACACAGCAGAGGTCTGTGCTGCCCACAGCTGGAAGGCTGTGTAAGAAGCTAAATGTTTATATTTTGTTGAAACTACTTTAACATAAATTCCAATCTGAATCTTATAACTTTAGAATGTTCAATATAATCCCTGTGACAAACAGAAGGAATAGCTAGGAACCTGTGGTCCCACCCCTAGGGAAACTGAGGCAGGAGAATTGAGTGTGAAGCAAGCATGGACTCCATAGGGAGAGCATATCTTGAGGGGCAAAACTGTCTGTTTTCTTATTTGAGACCCTTTCTCAGAGAAGTCAGCATCCTAGGCAGTTGGTTGCTGGGCCTGAAAGGAAGGATTTGGAGGGAAGAGCGCTGCTGTTGAATGGGCACAGTGTTTGTTTCACAGAGGGTGAGTCATCATGCGTGTGCTCAGCACCATTGAGCTGGGTGCTAAAGAGTAGTTAGGGTGGTAGACCAGATGTCACACTGAGTGCAGCCGTCGGGTGCCTCGGCTCTCCTCAGGTCTCCTCGCCCGTCTGTTGGAAGCACACAATGCCTGTTTGCTGTCTTCACTCCCGATTTAATGGTTCATTTATGTGTTCTATAATGTTGCCAATATCATTTTTCTAGGCTCTTGGGATGCTCTTTTGGCATAAGCATAATATTGAAAAATCATTGGCCGACTTGCCCAACTTCACCCCCTTTCCAGATGAGTGGACTGTAGAAGACAAAGTCTTATTTGAGCAAGCCTTTAGTTTTCATGGGAAAACTTTTCATAGGATCCAGCAAATGGTAAGCAGGGTTATGTTGTTGTTCTTGTTGTTTTAATTTTTGCTTCTTATATTTTATACTCTTTGTGAGACAGAGTTATCATAAACTTTAAATGTTTCATTTATTTGTTAGTTTATTTGCTTGCTTGTTTTTTTGTTTTGTTTTGTTTTTTCCAAGACAGGGTTTCTCTGTGTAGCCCTGGCTGTCTCTGTAGACCAGGCTGGCCTCAAACTCAGAAATCCGCCTGCCTCTGCCTCTGCCTCCCGAGTGCTGGGATTAAAGGCGTGTGCCACCATGCCTGGCTGCTTGCTTGTTTTATGTGTGTGTTTTGCCAGCATTTATGTCTTTGTTCCACTTGTGTGCCTGGTGCTTACAGAGATTAGAAAAGAGCATCAAATCTCTAGAACAAGAATTACAAACTGTTGTGAGCTGACATGTAGGTACTGGGAATTGAGCCCATGGCCTTTTGGAAAACCAGCCAGTTCTTTTTTTTTTTTTTTTTTTTTTTTTTTTTTGGTTTTTCAAGACAGGGTTTCTCTGTGTAGCCCTGGCTGTCCTGGAACTCACTTTGTAGACCAGGCTGGCCTTGAACTCAGAAATTCGCCTGCCTCATCCTCCTGAGTGCTGGGATTAAAGGCATGCACCACCACGCCCGGCAAGCAGCCAGTTCTTAACCACTGACCATGTCTCTAGCCCCAAGTATTTCCTTTTGAATAAAATCCCCTTTAGAAAAAGCAGCTTAATAAATTGCTTTTTAAAAAACTGCTCTGTAGCTGGACAGTGGTGGCACATGCCTTTAATCCCAGCACTCGGGAGGCAGAGGCAGGTGGATTTCTGAGTCCGAGGCCAGCCTGGTCTACAGAGTGAGTTCCAGGACAGCCAGGGCTACACAGAGAAACCCTGTCTCAGAAAAACCAAAACAAAACAAAAACCTGCTCTGTAGCTCAGCAATTCTAGTACAGAGTGAAGCTGCTATTGTAAATGTATAAGCTAAACCTCCACAAAGACCCCACCCACCCCACCTGGTCTCAAAAAGTGATGTCAACAGGCAGGATCTCCGATGATGGCTTTTGAAGGAATATCACAGCCCTGGGCTGTAAATCTGCTTTTTTGGCTGGATGATTCTTGGTATTTTGATACAGGGTTTCTCTGTGTAGCCCTGACTGGCCTACAACTCACTTTGTAGACCAGGCTGGCCTTGAACTCACAGAGATCTTCCTGCCTTTGCCTCCCGAGTGCTAGATTTAAAGGTGTGCACCATCATACTTGGCTATATTTTTTACTCTCTAGGAAGCTATTGATAAACTCCACATTAAAGTTCCCTGGTGCTTGTATTAAATGTTAAAATGAATTTGTAAGATTAAAACCTAGGGATTGGAGAGATGGCTCTGTGGTAAGAGAGTTGTTTTAACTCTGGCAGTGAAAACTGAATTCAAATCCTAGAACCCACATTAATGGTTCAGGCATTTCGAACACATAACTGGAGTTCCAGTGGTGGGGATAGGTGTGATGGAGATGGACTTGCCGGGCCTGCCAGCTTTCAGGCTGGCAAACAAACAAACAAAAACACAAGAGGTGGTATTTGAGGGCAGAGGCAGACGGATCTCTGCGTTCAAGGCCAGCCTGATCTACATTTTGAGTTCTAGGGCAGCCAGGGCTATACAAATTTTTAAAAATTAAAAAGAAAATGTATTACTTTTTAAAAATGCATAAAAAGTTAATCATTTTTGTAGTTAAAACTCATGAATTTTTCAATTTTGGTGGTTGATAAAGTGCATAAGATATTCAATATTTGTGAAAGTATAAAATGCAATGTGAAAGTATAAAATGCAGCTTTGATACTGAATGGCCTCTGTAACTGCATAGAAGTTCACTGAGGTGTATGGTCTTTGAGTCTGGTTAATTTTGGTGTGTGAAATTTTTTTTTGGCCCAACTTTTTTATAATAAAGTTAAAGATAATTTTTTAAAAAGAAAAGTGCGGGGCTGGAGAGATGGCTAATTGGCTAAGAACACTGACTGCTCTTCCAAAGTCCTGAGTTCAAATCCCAGCAACCACATGGTGGCTCACAACCATCTATAATGAGATCGGATGCCCTCTTCTGGTGTGTCTGAAGTCAGCTACAGTGTACTTATATATAATAAATAAATCAATCAATCAATCAATCAATCTTTTAAAAAAAAGAAAAGAAAAATGCGTTTTATTAGGCTTTCCTTTTCTGTACATTTTAAAATCCAATGGCCGATCCTTATGAAATGTATCCTAAGCACATTTGATTGGTAAACTCCAGCTTCATATTTTCACCAACTTGATTTCTGCACTTAGCTTCCTGATAAATCCATAGCAAGTTTGGTGAAGTTTTACTACTCTTGGAAGAAAACTAGAACTAAAACAAGTGTGATGGATCGCCATGCTCGGAAACAGAAGCGGGAGCGGGAGGAAAGGTGAGGCATGCACCTGCGGATGTCATCTGACTGCGCGCGCCCGTGCGTGTGCGTGTGCGTGTGCGTGTGCGTGTGCGTGTGCGTGTGTGTGTGTGTGTGTGAAAGAAGCAAAAAGAGAGAGAGAGAGAGAGAGAGAGAGAGAGAGAGAAAGAGAAAGTAGATTTTGTGTGAGCCCCTCACCATCTTTAAACAGCTCAAGGAAGAAAGGTCAGGCAGGCAGGGTGGCAGGACTGAGAGCAAGCTGCTGCTCACCGTACCTCCTGCTGGTTATTCGTCCCATGACCCTCACCTGATCTAGAAAATTCCTAATAAGCATGTCTGGAAGCTTCTCTCCTGGGTGGTTCTAGATGCTCTCTCTCTCTCTCTCTCTCTCTCTCTGTCTCTGTCTCTGTCTCTGTCTCCCTCCCCCACCCCCCTTACTCCCTTACTGACCCTAGCAGTTTACACATTTCTAGTACTCAACCACTGAGCCTGCCTCCCTGGATATTCATTTTAAAGATAACTCATTAAACTTCAAGAAGGAAGGATATGGCTTCCTCGGCTTACACATAGCAGAGATCTGTGAACATGGTGATTATATCCCCACACTCTGGGAGGTCTAGGGTCAGTTGTGAAGGTTCTGCTTGATACCTACCCCTGGGCAGGTTTGCTCAGAAGGAGTGACATGGTCGGCTCTCAGAAGGCAGTGCTCAAGCCTGCAGGCTTTTGTGTTAGAGTGGCAGGAGTGTGTGACCTTTAAGAGCTTAGGCTCTCCAGGTTTCTGTAATACATTCCAAGGGCTCTCAAAGTAGCTCTGGCTGTCCTGGAACTCACTATGTAGAGCAGGCAGGCCTCAAACTCACAGACATCCATCTGCCTATACCTCTTGTGTCTCTAGTGCTGGGATTAAGGGCATGTGCCTGGCTTAGTACTCTTTTGATCAAAGCTTTTATTTTCTTTATATCTTAGGCCTAGTTTGATTATACATTGAATTTGTTGTTGTGTGTAGATATGTTCTGCTAAATAACAGTCAAAATTTGATAAAATAGGCTGGGATTTGTTGTCCTTGACTATGGCATAGAAAGCCAGCCAACACTCCGGCTATTCCTCTTTGCATTACTGCACTAGTCCTGAGAACTGCTATGTCCCCTGCTCAGTGTGCCCTTCACCCAGTTAGGTTACAGACTTACAGCACTACAGGGCATGACAGGAGCACTAAGTGGTCATTGGCCTCCCATACGACGTTCTATATGGTTATTGGCTAGGACTCTGGGCAAAATTTCTCTATATCCAGAACAGCGGTTCTCAACCTATATCAAACCTCTGTTTATATTAGCATTCATAACAGTTATCAAAGTTACACTTATGAAGTAGCAGTGAAAATAGTTTTATGGTTTAGGGTCACCACAACATGGAGAACTTTATTAACAGATTGTAGCATTAGAGTTGAGAACCACTGGACCAAAAGAACTACAAAGTTGGAATTCTATATAAAAATGTTTGTTCTAACAGTCTGGTGCTGTATAGAGCAATTTTAGAATGTATTTATTAAGTTTTTATGTGAAATAGAATTAATACAGAATAATCTTTCGGCCCCATTCTTGCCTTCCAGTGAGGATGAACTGGAAGAAACAAACGGCAGTAATCCCGTTGACATTGAGATTGACCCAAACAAGGAAAGCAAAAAGGAGGTATGTCTCTACCTACTAGCCCTGGGCAGTAAGTGCCAGCACTAGCTCTCCCGGTACCTCCTGCCTCCCGTACATTAGTATATTAAGTCGAGACTCCAAACGTTCAGATGGAACATTGTAAACAACACCAGCTTTGCTTTATAGAATTTGGAATGGTATTTCTCTGTATCACATGGAATGGAACCCCAAGGTTCTGCTATCTTCTGTAAGAGAACGGTGGTAACAAGACAGGGCTGGGAAGTGAATGGAGTGGGCCGGGGAGCTGCCAGCGCTCGGGCAGGACCTTGGGCAGCTTTCGGGCATGGTCACTTGGAGCACAGAGGCATCTCAGCTCCCTGTCCTGTAATGGCAGGAATGGCTATGTGAAGCTTGGGAAACTGAAAGGCCAATTGTAAAATTATAGCAGTACGTGATTTTTATAATAGGCAATGAAGAGGAGTTAAAGTGATTTTCAGCATCGTCACCCGTAATCACTGTCACAATTTGGTAGCTTTTAAGACACCTTCCTCTAAAACATATATGCCCATATGTATATATAATTCAGAATTTTTATTTTTAAAAGTTGTAAAGTGATATCTTAATTTGTATAGTTTTTTAAATGTATTTTAAATATACTTATATACATAGCCCATGTATTACTTCACTATATGAGTATTTCAGAATTGAGTTAACTGATCTTAAACAGCTTTATAGCTTACTTAAGTCCCCTCTGTGTGAACAGCAAGGAGCTAATGGTCACATATCTAAGTCTTTTTACAAATTTTCTTATTAAAATAATTTCTAAAAGTTGAATTGTTGCCTTAGGGTTTCCCATGTGCATACTTAAGGCCTCCTATAACCCAGATCGGCCCCAGTCTCACTGTGTAACTGACACTGGCCTTGAACTCCTGATCCTCCTGCCTCTGCCTCCCAAATGCTCGGGTTACAGATACATCACCACCATGCTCAACTTAAAGTCCTAAGTTTAAATGATTGCCTAATAATAGGGCAGAGTCCTTTTGTCGCCAAGCTTTTATATTTGATATTAGAGAAAGTACTGTTAAAAATTAACCCATTCCGGGGTTATTTTATATATATATATAATCTGATATTACTTATTATACTTATTATATATAATAACTTATATATGATATAATATTTTATATATAATAAGTAAACCAGGTGTGATGGCGCATGCCTTAAATCCCAGCACTCGGGTGCCAGAGGCAGGTGGATTTCTGAGTTCGAGGCCAGCCTAGTCTACAGAGTGAGTTCCAGGACAGCCAGGGCTACACAGAGAAACCCTGTCTCGAAAAGCCAAAAAAGAAGATGAAGAAAAAATTAGCCCAATGATTTATTTTAAGAATGATAGCACATTTTTACAGCAAATTATGTTACTCTAAAACCTAAATGTTTGGTGTCTTTTCATGCATGTATGTTTGTGTGAGGGTTCAGATCCTCTGAAAAAGAGTTTCAGTTGGTTGTGAGCTGCCATGTGAGTGCTGGGAACTGAACCTAGATCCTCTGGAAGAGCAGCCGGTGCTCTTAATCTCTGAACCCTCTCTCCCGTTTCCAAGTTTGTATTTCCTAGTGGAAAACTTTTGCAGACCACCTCTCCTCTTATACACAACTCGGTGGCCACAAGGTTCAAGAGGGAATACCGGCTGTTGTTTCTCTCCTATTGTTCCTTTGTACTTTTCGCCAGAGGCCAGAGGAGGTAGAAAACAATGTTTCTATTGAAGAACAAAGGAATGTTTTCTTTGTTCCATGCCACAATTTATCTTTAAGTAGTTGGTGCTTAGATAAGCATGGTGATTGTTTTAGATTGTTTGGGGCTATGTTAACGACACATGCTTACTACTGTCCATTTGACGTTTTTGTTTTTGTTTTTAATTTTATTTACCAAATATGTATATCATGCAGGTGCCCCCTACAGAGACAGTTCCTCAGGTCAAAAAAGAAAAGCACAGCACACAAGCTAAAAATAGAGCAAAAAGGAAACCTCCGAAAGGCATGTTTCTTTCTCAAGAAGATGTGGAGGCTGTGTCTGCTAATGCTACTGCTGCGACCACGGTGCTGAGACAGCTGGACATGGAGCTGGTCTCCATCAAACGACAGGTACTTCAAGCCCAGTGTGAGAATCAGCTTGCACACTAGCATGACCTCACAGATGTGTGGAAGGGGAGCACGCTGTGGTGTGTGGAGGTCAGAAGACAGCGTCTGGAGTGGATTCTTTGCTTCTGCCTTTTCATGGAGTCCAGGGATTGAACTCTGATTGCCAGTGATGCACAGCCTCTCACTGGCAATTGGATATTGCCCCCCCCCCCTCTAAAAATTACATTTAGATGTGTGTGCATGTTTGTGCGCTCCTGTGTGTGTGCATTGCCTTTAGTGCCCCCACCACTCTCCCCTTCAAGTTCTGAAGCTCCATCGTGCCTCTCACGCTTGAGTCGCCTCCCAGGAGGGGGCTGCTATTATTCAAGTGCAGAATCTGGTCTGGGGCTTGTAATGTAGTCAGTGGTAGGACGCTTGTTCAGTTTGTAGGAAGCCTTGGGTTTCTTTTCCACCACTGTTAAAAGAACCCTCACAGACAGACTCATTCAGTCTGCTTTTATTGTATTACCATAAGATAATGTTTATTTTTATGGTTTTATAAGATGTGCCCATGTTTTATAAAGCTGCTACTTTTGTGGCCATTATACAAACTATTAGCATGAATGTTAGGAACCTGGTAAATTTTGCATGCATCTCTGTAGAGCATGGCTCCATCGGACCCCATATTATACAAACTATTAGCATGAATGTTAGGAATCTGGTGAATTTTGCGTGCATCTCTGTAGAGCATGGCTCCATCGGACCCCATAGAGAACCTCAGGCTCTCCCTAGGTTCAGGGTTTCCAGTGTCCTTTCAGTTTACCTGTACTTTGTACTGTACCAGCACTTCCCACCTATGGTCTACTTTGGACTGACTGAGTTACAGGCACAACCTCCCTACCCTCTACTCACAGGGGACCACTTCACCGTCCTACTTGTGACAACAGAACTATCCCCAGGCATTGCTGAGCCTCCTTGGGGTCACATGGTTGTGTCCAGTGGTAATGGTGGCTGTACTTGTTGCTAACACTTGTCTTTAAACTGTGGCCTCTCTCTGGTGTGTTGTGTGAGGCTCCTTGGACCTCAGTGACACTGCTTATCTGCCACTTATTTGTCAGCCCCGGGGCTATCCTTGCTTTGAGGATGTCTACCGTTGGTTTTCTACTGGACTGTGTGTTTAGGGTGAGTATGTGTTTATTTAACACTGCCTCACACCACACAGCTCAGGCTGCCCACAAACTCAGTGCTCCTCTTGACTCTACCTCTATACCTCCTTATAGAGTCTTCTTTTCTCCAGTTATAAATTGTTTCCTGCCCATCTCATGATAATTTACCACTTTGTCCTCCCCCACTCCTGTTAACAGTATTTTATGAAACTTGTTAAAAGAAGTACAGTTTCCCATCTTTTCCTCTTAGGTTGGTAGGTTTTGAGTGCTGATAAGAACCTTCCAGGGGCACAGACATGCAGGCAAAGCACCTAGACACATAAAATAAATAAATCTTTTTTAAAAGAACCTTTCCCAGGTGATGAACCTGTGTTGAATATCATCTTAACACCGTTGTTCCAGCTTTTGTATGTTGGTCTTGAGCCTACTAAGAAGTATGTTTCTCAGTGTGGTAGTGTATGTAGGTGTCTGAGTGGGGGCTGAGTGTGTGTCTGAGTGTGTCTCACCAACTGTTTACTGAAAAGGCTGTCAGGTCTTTCCTGCCGAGCATCTTCATAGAGACCTTGTTTACAATAGGCAGGTCCGGTTTTATGTTCTCTGTTCCGTTGTCTGCCCGTCACCAGTGCACAGTGCCCCAGTGTGTGGTGTGCAGCAAGGAAGCCTCCTGGCTCTCAGTGTCCTCGGCCCGTTGTATTTCCTTAACAATTTGTGCATCATTTTTTCAATTTCCAGTAAAAACAATTTTACTAAAATTTTGATTAAATTTATTTAATCTATTAAATTAATTTTGATTAAATTTATTTAATCTATTAAATTAATTTTGATTAAATTTATTTAATCTATTAAATTAATACCCTTTGTTTTATTTTATTTTAAGACTGTTTCTCTGTATATCCCTGGTTGTCCTGGAACTTGCTCTGTAGATTAGGCAGCCTCAAACTCAGAGATCTGCCAGTTTGTTAAAGGCGTGTACCACCACCAGCTTTCAAATTACAATTTATTTTTATTTTATTTTTTTTTAGTATTAATGTATGAGTACACTGTTACTTTCTTCAGACACACCAGAAGAGGGCATCAGATATCATTACAGATGGTTGTGAGCCACCATGTGGTTGCTGGGAACTGAACTCAGGACCTCTGGAATAGCAGTCAGTATTCTTAACTGCTGAGCTATCTCTCTCTCCAGCCCCTCCCATTACTATCTTTATAGAGTTCTCTGATGAGTGGAGATGCTACACTCCTCCACCCATACAGATCTTTAATTATTTGCATTGTGTCATTTGTGATGTGTAAGAATGTGTGCACCCTTCAGTGGAATTAGGATATTTGTGTACATTTGGGGTCTTGGGGAGAATGTGTCCGTGGTAGCAGTTGTACCTGAGAGCTCATGCACACCACTGGTTCCGTAGCCAGTTCTTGGATATTATTGTGTTATCATGGTCAGCCTCACAGTCTAGAACGCACCTTCCATCAGTCTGTGATCTTCTTCCCTTCCCTTGTCTTTCCCTCTTCCGTTTCTCCTTCTCCCTCTTGGTTGATGAGACTGAGTGATGGGGAGCCAGCTGTCAGAGGTGGCCGGGCCGGGAGGTGGAACTGATGGCTCTGTCTTTGCCTTGGTTTAAGGAGGCAGCACTGAAGAGGAGCAAACATCCTCCCAGAGTCTGCCTGCCGCCAGCACAGCTAGGCTCTGATCTTAGGGGAATCACTTAATCTTCCTAGAGACCTCTTTTCAAAGAGAAGATGAATCCTTGGGTCTGATCTGTGTGGATCTGCCTGGGCTGCTGCAGGCACTGCTGGTGCTGCTTATGGTGGGGGAGCCCTGCCATATTGGGACACAGTGGCGAGGGAGCAGAGGCCCTCCTGTACTAAGTGTAGAAAGAGGAAACAGTCTTTGTCTTTTCTTAGCAGGGTCAAGGACAAGAGTGTTTTCAATTTGAAATAATTACTCAGATTGGCAGTTTTAAAGAGGGAGGAAGGAGGGCTTAGAGCCTGACATGGTCATGAGGAGACAGACGTTTAGATGCACGTGGCGAGTCAAAACGGCAGCCAGTCAGTGGGACAGTGATGTCAGGAAGCCGAGTTTGGGAGTATGTCAAGGAAAGTCTCATTTCAGAGTAACAGAAAACAGGATTAACCAGTTGAAGAAGTCCCAAAGTTGCTATGTTGAAAGCTGCAGAAGCCATTTAGAACTCTTTGAATCAGCGTAGGGCTATAAGAAAGGGAGATGGAAGTGGAGCCAGCTGCCTATTTCTGTGAGCAGGGGAAGCAAAGGCCGAATGCTGCCTGTCCTCGGCTCCTGGCTGTCAGGACTGAGGGCTGGGGCTGGAAGTGTCCACTTCCTCAGTGGATTCACTTGTGACAGGAGGTTCTACGCAGAGGAGTGTCTCACAGGACAGATGCAGTATGGCATGTTTACCTTGGGGGTTCACGGGGGCAGGAGGGCAGCCACATGGGTTAGGTTGCTTGCTTTTTCTTTAAATGCCACACACAGCTGTATCCTGATTTTTATTCAATTTCCTTTCAGGTTGATAAATGTGTTGACCACTAACCTGTCTATTCTAACTCTAAATGTTGGATTCTAGCTCTCCACCTCTCACTGCTGGTTTTTCTGAAGACAAGATGTGCTCTGTACCCCAGGCTGGCCTCCAACTCCAACTCTTAGTCCACACTTGTGAGTCGGAGGCAGAGCTAGCATGGGCTACAAAGTGAGAACTTACCTCAAATACCTCAAAGAGCAGAGCAGGCCATCCCAAAGCACTTGACAAAATGGAATTTTAAAAAAATGTTGTGGGAGCCAGAAGTCGATGCACACGCCTTTACTCCCAGCACTCAGGAGTAGAGGAAGGCCCAGCTCTATTAGTGTGAGACCGCCCTCACCTACATAGTGAGTTTAAGGTCTGCCATGGCTATATAGTAAGATCCTGTCTTGAGAAAACAGAACAGGCAAAAGGAAAAAAAGAAAAGAAAAGAAAAGTATATGTTGGTATAAAAGGCTGTTTAAGAAGCCAGGTGGGGCCGGGCGGTGGTGGCGCACCAGGCTGGCCTCGAACTCAGTCTTGCTTTTAATGTTACTTCACTAGTAAGATTTCTTCTTAGCCCTGTGATGATGGTGCAGACCATTAATCCCAGCACTTGTGAGGCAGAGGCAGGTGGATCTCTGTGAGTTCAAGGCCAGTCTGGTCTACAAAGTGAATTCCAAGACTACCAAGAGTACACAGAGAATCCCTGACTCCAAAAAAGAAAAAAACAGAAAAGACCTTTTTCTTTAGGTTATATTTGAAAGTGTTAAAGTCAGCCTTCCACCTCATCACACACTGAAAGTATCCTCCCCTGAGAGCTGCAGGACAAGGACATAGTTGTCTGTTTCTTGGGTATCCATGGAAAATGAAAGAACGTGGCTGAATTTCTGACCTTCTCTCTGTGTTTTATGATTGGGCATAAATAGAAAAGCTAGGTATGCTAAGTCAAGCAAAAAATAGGAAAAAAATCACTTATGAGAAAACGAAGGCATTACACTTGGTCAGTTAGGCTGGGAGGAATTCTGCCATCGTGGTTTTCCATTTTCCCATCGAAGATGTCTTCCTAGCTGTCATGTATTTAAAACAAAGCTCTCTTCTCTCTTAGATTCAGAACATCAAGCAGACGAACAGTGCTCTTAAAGAGAAGCTTGATGGTGGGATAGAGCCTTACCGACTCCCAGAGGTAGGAGGACATTCATCTTAGAGTCAGTTAATGTGCTTGAAATGTTGCTATCTGTGTGGTACATAGCTTTAATGTGTTGGGTTTTGGAAAGATATAGATATAATTTAAGGAACCAAGTTTATATCAAAATCCTGACATGTAAAAAGTTCATTAAGCTGCCATAAAGATGCATGTAATAAGTTGACAATCCATTTGGATATCTAGGTTATTCAAAAATGCAACGCTCGCTGGACAACGGAAGAGCAGCTTCTCGCCGTACAAGGTACGCACACGGGAACTAACTGTGATGCAAGAAAGGGAACTGCTGTGTTCCACTCCGGTGTCCCAGTCCAGCTTCTCCCGGGCATGTATACTCGATGCCTGTGTTGTCACTGAGGAGTGAGCCCAGAGCCGTGCCAGGCAGGTGCTATGCCTCCGTGAAACCCTGCAGTCCGGGTTCCTAGTTTTTGAAACAGTCTCATCTTTTGCTCTGGCTGGCTGTGAACCCAAAATCCTTCTGCTTCAAACTCCCAAGGGCTGGAGCCACAGGCCCTTCCTGTCTTTTAAATTAGCGTGAAAGCCGCGGTTGTCTAAGGCTGTGAGTGTGTTACAAGTTAGAGTGGCTGCTCATTGCACTCTGAGTAGGTGAGCATTAGCATTAGAAGACAGGAAATGCCTTCAGACCAGGAAGTCTGCAAAGGCCAAGCCGAGTGTCCACAGCAGCAGTGTGATATGACCTGAGAGGTTCCTACTAGACAGCATTTTAGCAGCCGTCTACACCGTCGTCTGTCAGATACCTCTAAGGATGGCTGCCATGTTTTTCCACTGCTCTAACATTGTCTGTGCTTAACCCCGGTCATGAGCAAGTGCTTCACCTACTCAGCCATCTCCCAGCCTGAGCTGTTCTTTTTCAAATGGTGACAGCACTTGCTGCTCTTTCGTGGGACCCAAGTTTAGCTCCAAAGGACCCACATGTAATCCCAGTTCTAGAAGATTTGACTTCTCCTTCTAGCCTCTCTAGGCAGTCACATGTGGTACACAGACATACATGCGGGGAAAATGCACACATAAAATAAAAGATAATTAAAATTTAAACTTTTTTTCTCTTATACTAAATTTTTTTTTAAAAAAAATATTCTTTTCTGTTCTTAGCCATTAGGAAATATGGGCGAGATTTTCAGGCGATCTCAGATGTGATTGGGAACAAGTCAGTTGTTCAGGTGAAAAACTTTTTTGTAAATTATCGACGCCGCTTCAACATAGATGAAGTTTTACAAGAATGGGAAGCAGAACATGGGAAAGACGAGACCAATGGACCTGCTAACCAGAAACCTGTCAAGTCCCCAGAAAGCTCCATCAAGATCCCGGAGGAGGAAGATGAGGTAAATGTGGAAGGGGTGGTCTCTTCCCTGCACCAAGCTCACATTCCCAGTCACTCAGCCGTAGCCATGCTGACGTGGGTAGGTCATCACTGTGGGCTGCTTACTCCTTAACTACAGCCTGGCTTCCTTCTACAATTGTAAACCATCAGAAACTGCTGATGAGTGGCCCACTCAGGAGTCTCAGGGGTTGCTGTTGTCCAGGGCTGCTTACCTTCTTTCTAGGTGAGGCTGCGTGCCTTTAGGCTCTCTTGAGGAATGGCCAACAGCTACCGTCCAGCTTATATTGCTGTCCAGGGATGGCTAGCTTTAGCTGGTGAAGGCAGTTCTAGGTCCTGTGGCTGCTGAGACTTATGTGACAGTGTCTGGCATTGCGATTTTGGAGATGATGACACACTTTTCATCAGGGCTGTCAGGGTGGCTCAGGCTAGAGGCCTGTCCTTCCACTTCCCGTATCAGGACTTTTTACCTCCCACCTCTCCCCACCCCACCCCTGTATCAGGACTGCTTACCTCTGAGAATCGGGCTCGTGGGTACTTTTTTTTTTTCTTTTAAAGATTGATTTATTTATTTTATGTATATGAATACACTGCAGCTGTCCTCAGACACACCAGAAGGCTGCATTGGACCCCATCACAGATGGTTGTGAGCCACCATGTGGTTGCTGGGAGTGGCCCTAGCATGTCCTTCTCAGTGAGGTTGTGCTCCTCTGTAACCGACTCACATCCCCAGTAGCATGTTAGAGCTTCTTCGTGGTGTTGGACCTTCCCTGTGTCTGTTTACTTCAGCATCTCTCTAAAAATACAACAGCAGGGCAGAGCACAGGGCATCACCCACATGTCCTTTTCCCTTCTTCCCACTGTACTCTCCTCTATCTGTAAGCTTTGGGAATCAAAGTTAGTGGGTCACCAGAGTTAGTGGAGTGAACTCCTTTGTCCCCTGAGCCCTCTCGCTGGCCCCCGTCTGTGCTCCTCAGGTCGCAGCCCTTCTTCCAGCCTCTGTTTCTGCCCTAAGCTTAGTTTGCAGAAGGAGACTTGGCTCGTGATGATTTCTGCTCACCAAGAGCCTGGGGACTTAGCTGGTAGGACGCTGCTTAATTGTCTGGCCAGTGCTCAGAACATGGAAACTTGGTTTCACCGGCTTGTTTATCCTGTTTCTAGCAACTGGGGATATCTGTCCTCACAGCATGGAGGACATCAGAATTTTCCCAAATGCTACTAATAAAAAGGCCTGTCGGTCTTAACAGTGTTTTTCCAGCTAAGAAGGAAGAGCAGCCCAAGGCGTCTGCGATCTACAGAGGGGGCTGGAGCAGCTGGGCCAGAGATCTCCACCAAGGTCAGAGCAGAGAGGAGGCCCGCTTTAGTCAGCAGCTCTTTACGGTGCCGTTTCACCACACTCACATTCTGGATTGTAGCCCAGTTGTGCCTCAGTAGTAAGACACCATGTCTCATGGATAGTTAGTTTTGAAAAACAAAAGAAACAAGTAAAAAAATGTTTTCATCCTTTAAGGAAGAGTGTAATATACTCCAGGATCCCAGGAGGAGCCGGTACCACCGAGTCCCTCTGGCCAGTGCCAGTGCATGCATGGGATTATTTATTCCTGCAGGCAAACCTGAGCGGCCTGCTCTCCCATGCTGTGATTCAAGGCCCCTCAGCTGTTTTATCTAACCTTGCCGAGGGAGCACCATAGTCTCACATCTTGGCTAATAGGGAAGCTGAGGCTTAGAAAGAGAAAACTGGTCCTACCTGAGCAGCCCCTCCCTGCCTGGGAGCATGAGTGCTCCTCACGGTGCTCACAGTGCTCCCCAGAGCCAGTGAGTGCTGGTCGTGCCTCTCACTGATTTCCTTCCTTTTTCCCTCCTTCAGGCTGCTTCTGTCCTCGACGTAAGATACGCATCTGCCTCATGAAAACTGTTGGTAGCTTTGAACACTTGGTATGGACGACACGTTATCCAGGTATCAGGTATTACAAGACATCACCTAGCCATCTGCATCACATCTCTGTGGACAAGCAGCTATTACCAAAAAAGGCATACACTTCCAGTCCCGTGCTACATCTGCCTTAATTCTTTGCTCGTTCCTCCATGTTGGCACGACTTCCCAGAGAGCTCCGTTGCATCTCATTCTGCCTAAGGGCTGGGGGACCCACGGCCTGCACACCTCCCTCGAGTCTGGGACCTACCCTCCAGTTGGCTCCCCCCCGAGCCCCAACAATGGCAGCTCTCCCAATCAACAGCTTCAGAACAGGTAGTCTTGAAAGGCCCAGCTCTGTTCCTGCATGGCCTGCAGTTTCTACTTTGTGCATAGTGTAATTCTCAGAAGGCCTAGTAGACCTTCTAGAAAAAGTCTCCCCTTCTCTCCTGGGGCAGCCACCTAAGTAAAATCATGCTTCTTTGGAAATCACAAGCCCTTCAGCAGACCACATCGTCACCTTTATCATACAAGCTTCCTGATACAACTCCTGTTTCCCTAAGAGAGGACAGTTATGGCTGTAGATCAGGTGGCTTCTCTCCCCTTTCTCTCTCCCCTAACTCTTTCCCTTTTCTCCTTTCCAAGTGGTAAAAGCTCATTTGCAGCAACTGTCCTTGGGCACTGTAGCCTCATGGGAACGTGGACCTCAGTGCTTTCTGCCTTCAGCCTTCAGCATTGTAATCCCAGGATGAGGGTGCACCCATCTCTTCTTGATCCCCAGCTGCCACCATCATCCCCAGCTCCGAGAGATTTGGTTCCTATCATTGTACCTGGTGCTTGTACATTTGGAATTGGTGCCTTCTCCTTCTGGCAACCATGTTATCAATCCCTTTTCTGTTTAAGTGTCTTACTTAAAGTTTATTGCTTGCCAAAGATGCCATCATTGAGGTGTAGCAGATGGGGAGGGTGTCTGCAGGTTTGAGTGCAGACTTTAAATGTCAGGTCAGCTCAGGAAAGGAGAAGAGAGAAGCTAGGGATGGTTTCCTAGACGCTGCACACCAGTAGCTCTCATCCTCTTGGCGTGCCTGGCCATTGTATGTCACTCCATGTGTCCTTTTGTGTCATTTGTGTACTGGTGTGATCACACAAACACTATATCCTGTCTCTTAGCAGCAGATAGGACAGATAAGTAATGGATGTGTTTGTTGCTTAGTGAGACCAAGATGAAAAGAAACAACCTAGAGTGGTGGCAATGCCATTTGTTTGGACTGGGAACAAGCAAGGGTTGCTAATAAATGTTCTGAGACTTCAGAATCACTTTTGCTCTCTTACCAGACTGTGGGCCTGAAGGGCCTGAGGAGCAGCCGGCTGGGCTGTGTCCTAGCATCCATGGCCACTTGAGACTGCACTAACCATGTGGAAATATCTTTTGTTGTTGTTTTAATATTTTTTCTGCTTTCAATACCAAAAAGGAAAAAAAAAAAAGTAGATGCTTTAAGGTATTTAAGGTATGAATGGAGTTCTGAAGAATTTAAAATATGCAATTAAAATTCGATGTTTTGACTCCTAAGCACCTTCCCCCCTCCCCTTTTTTTAAGTTAGCTGATTTTCTCTTTAGAAAGAGGTTCAGCTGGGGATAGGATGTATATTCTTCTTGAGAAGTCTGGAGAAAGGTCATTCCAAGGTCAAGTGCAGAGGGACTTTGTCCATCCTGTCTCACACCGGCCCATTGATGAGGAAGAGTCATAGAGATGAGTCAGAGGCACGGCCCGTGGTCCCACCCAGGAACCCAGGGACCCAGGGACCCAGGGACCGGTAACAGAGTAACACTAGTAACTTCTTTTGTGCTTTTATCATAAACCTGCTGTGTAGCTGAAGGGGAAGGCAAGCACAGGATGAAGTTAGCCTCCGCTCTGCGTGTGACTCACAGGGACACTGAGGCACAAGATAAAACCCTGCTCACCTAGCGTGTTTGCATGCCCTTCCCTCCAGTGAGCAGAGCAGCGCTGTGCTACAGGGTGGCTGCTGCCGTGGTTTTCTCCGTCTGCCGGTGGCTCTGTGTCTGTCTTTGTGCCCAGGCTACTTTGCTTGAGATGTGTTCCCCCTCAGCAGTGTTGAGACTTGGTGATCATCTCGGATGGTGTGGCAGGCAGAGCGGCTGTGCCAGGCACCAGGCTTGTTCTGTCTTTCTCTTGGTTGTGAGCGTGGCGTGGTATCTAGCCATGAAGAGTCCGGTGTCGGGCGGTATGGTTATGACCAGAGCAGCTGATCTTCCCTTTCCTCCAAGGAAGAGAGGCGCGCATGCCGTTCTCACTTGGCAGAGGGGCGAGAGTGGGCTCTGCCTGGCTGCTGCTGCTGCTGCTGGAATAGTCTCCATGTTTTAAACTTTTCATGACACAGTCCACAGTGATATAAGTCCAAGAAACTGCTTAGCTTTCAAAGCCGAGGGCTCTGGTCTGGACTGTGACTGTTACAGTCAAGAGTTAGGTGCATCAGCAGGTTAGGTTTGGAACATGACACCTGCTTCCGATGGAATGTCACTTAAGCTTTGGGTTCTTAAAAATTATCAATGTGAATGTCATAATTATATATTTTTGTGGGAAAATCTTCTAAATATAAGTTATTGTGCAAAATATAGTATCATGGACACAAATAATAGTCTAAGGTTTAGTTTAGAGATCCCTAAAGATATAAACTGTATTGCATATGCATTAAAAGTTTGTTTTATTTAATTTTCTGTGAACATGTAAAGTGTTAGGTAATTCTTTTCCCTTATCCACGTAAGCACCTGTTACTTGAATATTGTGTTGACCGGCCAGCGGCAGTGATCAATGCTGTACTCTAGCTCTTTCCTCAGAGGCCCTGGCCTCGGCCGTGCTGGTCAGATGAGTGTTGGCACACAGTGGGTGCTGTGTCAGAGGTTCACAACAGAGGGTCACAGCACACCCACTGCCTCTTTGTTTATTTGTCAAAACAGCTTCCTAAAGAAGGTTTCAGAGAGTTTTTGTAAGACCTTCCCAATGGTGGTTACAAACCTTAATCAAAAACACAGAAGGTGACAAAGCTTACTGTGGTGGGCTCATGAAGCAGGAGTCCTGTTAGACAGTTTCCCAGCGCTGCCTCTGAGTGAGCTCAGTGACACTTTAATTCAGCTCCGCCCACTTCGTCTTTCTCACTATGAGATGTACTATTGGTATAATTGCACACCAAAAATAAGCCAAACAGTGCATTACACTAACTGGATCCCTGCTTTCATGGAAGCAAAGGAAAGACACGTCTCACGTCTCTGTCCTGTTTGTACACCTAGTGACCCAGGATTCAAGTTTTTAGTATCAAGTAAACTTCGCCTCAGACTGACTAAGGCAGCTGTAGGTCATCTGAGTCTAATGCTCGTGTGCAATGCCCTTCCCGCCTCTCCCGGGTCTTTGCAGCTTCTCCTCACTGTAGTAAAGCACAATTGCAGGAGCGTCCGTCACGGCTCAGAAGGAGTCAGTAGTCTATGCATGTTGTAAGATAATGAGTGTTTACAGTCGCCTTCTCTAAAGTGAGCATTTATACTGGAGTGGGTAGCATTCCATTATGTAGACTTCAAACTTTGCTAAGTGCTTTTTAGATTGCTTAAAAATTTTTCAAGATTTTAAAAGATGTATAAGGTTAAGTTTGCAAATATAACGGAAATGCTGTATATCTTTTGAAGTGATAAAATCCATGTTAAAATTTTAAAGAAAATATGTTGTAATAATGCTGTTGTAAGTAATATTTCCATGTCTCTCTGCTTGTTTTCTAGTTCAGCACAGTCATTGTGGTGAATGTCCATAGCATTATAATCGCTTAGCCATTGAATTATAATATTTGTTAGTGGAGATTGGGAAATTTATTTGTGAAATTCTGCAGAATTCATTTTTCTATTTCCAATATTTGCTGAAGTTAAATAAAAATTTTCAAGCCATTGATGTAATAAAATACGAAACAAAACAACGTAATGCATCGCTATGTCCCGTCTTCCTACAGCCTGGGGTTGTTCCCTCCTTGCAGGCAGCCTGGGGCGTCTGACTGTGTTACCGTCCCGGTGTTAGACCCTGTGAGACAAACATCTGGGGTGACTATTGCTCTTGGCTGTTATCTCTACCAGCGTGGTCTGAGAGCCTTCTTGTGACTGGCTTATAGCTGGCATCAAATGCACTGTGTCTTTCATAAAGCTTGTGATGTTGAAGTCTGAAGGGCAAAGGTCAGGTAAGAGGGGCTTTTGTCATTAGCTGTTTGTCTGTCCCAGCTTGACCAGGCTTTGACCCTGAATAGTCGCTGCTGGGGCAGCGAGGAGCAGGAGCGGACCACTGCCTTTGTTGCCTCTCGTCAGCGAGGTATAACCTCAGTACCCGAGCCGTGTGAGTGAGCAGCCTCTGGGGCCTTCCCTTCTCTAGCCAGAATGTGAAGTTTGCCTAGACACTGTGCTAGTGAGCTTTCTCTGCCCTAACACTGCCTAACTGCCTTACAGTGATTCTTTACTGCCGTAAAGCTGTGTAGGAAGGCTTGTTGGTGCACAGCTGGGGAGGCCTTCACCCATAACCTCTCGCCTTAAAGTGTTTTGACAGTGTCACTGTGTAGCCTGGTGGCCTCTTTGATATCATGATAGGGAGAAGATGCAGCAGAGCAAAGCCGTTCCCTTCCTATCCGAGTCAGCCAAGGAAGAGCAGATGGGAAGCCCAAAGACCGACACTGCCACAACCCCCCCCCCAAGAAGGAAGCCCCAGGACCCCCACTGGGCCCCAACTCTCAAAGGTTTCCTCCCTCACACCCCATCAGTCTAAGGTGGGCTTAAGCCCTCATTTTTATAACTGAGCTTTGGCATCCAGCACATGGTCTACAGCAGCTAACTACTACAGGAATCTAAGGTTCAAAGCCAACATTGCCTCAAACAAAACTTGTAGTAAGTGGATGGAATCCCTCTGTGTGGGTCTGCATCCGCTAGGAAGTTGTGTAAGAATGAGAGGCCCACCCAGCAGCCTCAGACTATCATCCTAGAATAACAGAAAGGGAAAACCTATGTCCAGGGTTAGCAGTGCACACGCCGCTCAGAACCAGCACTGCAGGAATGCCTGGCAGGAAAGGCCATAGCACTCATGTGCCTGCAGAGTCTTCTTGGGGCTTGTCTTGACAAGATACCATGTGTTGTGGGGAACCTGAGAGTAGCATTCTAGAGATGAGATAAGGCTCTGAGGATTTAGTGCCAGACTGGCGGTGGTGGCCAGTGAGCAAAAAAAACCCGAAAAGGAACAAATGTGGAGGCTGGAGCCTGGGGCGTCTACCAGGAGATGGAGAAAGAAGCCAGCAGGAAACATGGAGGGGCGGGGTCTGCCGGAGATGACCATGTGTCTGCTAGGACAGCTACAGAGAAAGAGCCATTCGAGCATGGGCTTTATTGACTTAGAAGACTAGCTCAAAGGGAAGGACCCTTTCAAAGACTAGCATAGCTGTACCGAAGTTTCAAGTAGGTGAGGAAGGCTTCAGGTCCCCAAATCAAAGACATGAAGACCTCAGGGCAAGGCCCACTTCCTCCCGTCCAAACATAGGAGGCAGCTGTACCTGTGCAGGCATCTACAAGACCACCTGGTTTTTCGAGACAGGGTTTCTCTGCATAGCTCTGGCTGTCCTGGAACTCACTCTGTAGACCAGTCTGACCTTGAACTCAGAAATCCGCCTGCTTCTGCCTCCCAAGTGCTGGGATTAAAGGCATGCACCACCATGCCCAGCCTTTAAATCTTATTTTTAATAATTGTTTTTTTAAATGCTTTAACTTCTTTTAGCACACCACGCACCAGAGGTAGTGGGAAAGAAAAGATATGGGGGAAGTGGACCTGTTTAGAAAGGTTCTTTGGAGCAACTCCTGTCTGTGTTATCAGGAAATCAGCAGTTCACAGGTTCGCAGCGTCAGCTCGATCCACTCACAAACACCTCAGGGATGCACCAGCAGTCCAGTTCAGTAGAGTCAGGATAGCAAACAGAAAGCAGCAGCAGCGGTGGCGCTACCCAGCAGAGACAGCCAGGCCTCAGTCCCAGCGTGAGTCAGCAGGAGGGACCAAGAGTGACAAGAAAAGTTCTCAACTGTGCCTCTCTCAGAGAAGCAAAGATCAGGAGACACAAGACCCACAACCATTGATCAGCTAGATCTGTAAGCAAGCCTAGCTCTGTCACCGAGCTATACCCTCCAAACATCACGTGTCCTCCACTGGTCTTGCCTCAGCACAGGTCTTGTCTCAACTTGTACATTGGTCTCAGCTGACATCACTCTGCCAATCAGCCCAAGTCCAAGAAAGTGACAAACAACCCACTACCAGAAGTGACAAACACCACACTACCAGAAGTGTTTTGGTGAGTTTCTCTATAGAGTCCTGACAAAGAGATCTCAACTATGTAATGGAATGCAGACCAATACATGCGGATCATAAGCGAAGGATCTTTTCTCGTGTGTCCTTTCATGTTCTTGTTTTAACAAGAAATCCTTCTCCTGTGCCTGCTCCAGTTCCTTTACGAGACTACTCTTGTCACCTGTGTCCGCTTCAGGGAAACACTCCTTCATGTGTTTGCCCCAGCAAAACACCAACACAACAGACTTTCCAAAGAACCCTTACGTCCGTCACTTCTTGTTCTTTACCTCACTCTCAGTCATGTCTAGCCCATTTCATCTGTAAACAGGAAGAAGAGTGAGCTTGGCCAGTCAGGCCCAGTTGTCTTGTGTGGAACAAAGGCTTAACCCTGGATGGGGTTGAACTGTTGACTTTATAAAGTAGTCTGTTTCCAGGACCCCTGTAGGGGGAGCTGAGATGTCCATCATTCACCTTTAAATACTCATTTGGACAGTCATTACCCACTTCCCACTTCACCCTGAATATGACATCCCCAGCTCTTGTCTGACCTTACAGTAGTGGTGTGCGTGCGTGCGTGCGTGCCAAAGACTTGCTGTTGGTTTGTTCGGATTGGTCAAACCACATAAGGCATTACCTCCACCACACGTCTGCTCCCATAGCTCAGGGCTACTTTAAGGGAATTCCTTGCTGCATTTTCCCCCATAGCCTCTTCCTGGAAGGTCTTTGAGATTCTCCAAGGCCATAGAGATCACCCAGCCCTTTCTTATGTGTGAGACCTGGCCCTCTGTGGCCTGAGAAGGCCTAGTGATCAGCAGTCGACGCTCTGTGAGACCAGAGAAGGTACCGATTCTGTGTGCCACCAGATAGCCGCAGCAAGACCCCAGGGTGGGACTTGGCCTATGACCTCCCCCCCCCGCCACCCCCCCCCCCCCACCGAGGGTTCTCTGGTGACTTCTCTCAGGCTCTCTAAGGTCACCAGGATTATGGCTCCCCGTGGAGTCCCCTCCAGTTATGAGAGCCTTGCGTTTCCCCTTAGCTGTCAGGGTGTTTTGATATCTGGTATAGACTACTTAGAAAGAAAGACAGGCTTTTTTTCATGTATAATTCTGAAGGCTGAAAGGTCACGTTGCACAGTGCAGGTTGACATCCCATCAAGATGGTTGGCAGTGATAAGAGTGTGTATGAGAGAATGAGCTACCGTGGGGAAACAGGCTCACTCAGATGCTGTTCTTACAAGAAACTCAGAATCCACAGGAACCTTGTAAGAGCAGGACCTGCACTGACCAAGGGCCTTGACTGACTTTAAAGGTTCCATCAGCTCCCACCACACCAGCTCCAAGTTTCCCATACAGGAACCATTTAAGCATCAGTGCCTGCCAGCTCTGAACTGTGTCCCGGTTGCCTTGGTCAGTGGAACCAGCACAAGGTTGGCAAGGGAATTGGGCTCCCCTTCTGCTGCTAAGTCTACATCCTAAGATGTTTCAAACAACCTGCTAGAAATGATTGACAAGGCCAACAGTCACCAGACCTGTGTATAAAGCCACAAGAGGTCATGGGACCCTGAAAAGACTGAAGAGGTCTCATAATGACGGAGTGGGTAGACCCATCCAGGTGAGCACTGGCCCTAGGGACAGTGGCTTCTGATGGCAGCTATTGTCTGGTGGTGTACTCTGTTAAGTGGTAACAGATGGCTGACAGTTGGAGAGAATGGGGAAGATTCGGGCTACAGAAAAGGGCCAAATTCTTGAGTTTTGGAGCCTGGGGTGCTGCCTGCATGCAAATCTCTCCGAGACGGGACCCCAAGCCCCTTCTTACAAGCAACTTTAGCCCAGCTCCTGACACTTGGTCACCACTCTGGATCTATAAGGCACAACCCAGAGTCCCCCATGTGACACCCACTCATACAAACAAGTATTGACCACTCCTTGGGACCACACCTCTGACACCCAGAGCCAGGAGTGGAACCCAGAGCTAACAAGGGACACACAGCACTCTGACCAGCCCTCCCCCATGCTGCCTCTGGATCGTGTGGTTGAGTGCTTTGCATTAGGAAGACTCAATCAAAGTGCTCTCCCGACCTTGGGCAATAGTGTTCTCCCACTGTGTGACACCTGCTTCCTACCTGTCCATCTGCATGGCCTACCTCCTCCACTAGATGCCAGATATGTCTGCTGAGGTCTCCAACGTAAAACTGGGGCGGGGGTACAGGAGAGAATGGAGTTCAGCAGGTTCTCAGCCATGGGCCAGTCTCATAGAGGCACGCAGTGAGTCGGAATGCTCCGACAGCCCTGCGGGTTCTTCTGGGACCAGCTCCCTGGGCAGCAGGCAGGATGGCACTGCCCTAGCAAAGTACTAGTTGAATTTAAGTTGCTAAGACTCAGGGAAAGACAAATTTCTTTTTCAGTTATCAGCAGGTATTTCTGCAGCCTGCAGAGTAGCACCTGATGTTACCTGGTGGGTAACAACACAATCCCCAAGTTCCAGTCAGAGAGAGAAGGAAGTGGAATGCCCCAAGCTGGGGGAGAGAAGAGCTTTCCTGGGACAAGATTGGTTGGTGTCTGGAATGACTGCAAAGAATGAATCAAAGAATAACCATAGGCCACTTCCCCACTTGACCTAGAGACCCTTCCTGTGTGCAGGCCAAGAATCAGGTCTGTACACTTCAAGAGACTGAGCCTAACTTACCTGGGGTCATGATTCATCCAGGCACCAACCTGCAGCACAGGCAGAGAGAGGGGACCCCACCCAGGTTGGGGCATGGAGCCCGTCCCAAAGCCCATGCTATCTTTGAATGCAGTTTCCCACAGAAAGAGCAGAGTCTTGGGAAAAGGACCAGATTCAGGTGCAGAAGAAGGATGCAGAGAGATCTGGGAATCTTGCCAAAGACCCGAGGAGCATCCAGAGCAATGGTGTCTTAGCTGGTGGCTTAGGAGCCAGGTTAAAGCCTCCCGCTGGCCTAGTGGGACAACTGCCATATATACAAAGCCATGAAAAATGTCTAGGAACCCAAAGGATTATAACAATATTTTTAATTTCTTTTTCTTTCCTTTGGGGAGGAAGGCACACATGCCCATAGTATGCATAGGTACAGAAGTAGAAGACAGCTTTATGGAGTTGGTTCGTGTCCACTGTCACGTAGCTTCTGATGAGAGGGTGCAGTTGGCAAGCATCCTTACCCACTGAGCCATCTTGCCAGCCCGGGGATATTTTTGTGAGCACCTGTTAAGCACTGTTGGAGATGAAAGGGTATCAAACAGATCAACTTTTATCCAGACCGTAGAGAACAAAGCGTCCCTTGTAGAACTTCATCGTCTCCCATGCTGCAGAGTTAGGGAATTCCCCTCTGATCAGTGACAACCCATCAGGGGAGGCTTAACAGAGAGAGAAAGCTGGGCCTGAAGCCCCTTCACACCTTTGTCATAGACACCTGTCCTTCAGCAGTCAGGAACCTGGACCCCAGGAATCTGTCAGGAATGCCACATGAGACCACTGTCACACCAGCAGAACCCATGATGGGGCGTTTGGGAACTCTTCATCTCTGGAAGCCCACCATAAATTGTCAGTTTCTGTCAGTTCCAGCTCATAATGAGGTAGTAACTGCCCAGCTTCCCCTGGTCTGTGGCAGCCATCTGTGTGTTCTTGGAACAGACTGAGCAGCCAGAAGTCAAGTCACACACCACACACACACACACACACACACACACACACATACATACACACACACTTGCCCTCTCTGCCCTAGGGCTACAGCAACTTAGGGAGCGTTTCAATTACCCTTCAGTGGAAGGTAATGACACATCTGTAGTCCTAGTGCTTGGGAGCTGAGGCAGGAGTGTTACTAATTACTATGACTTTGAGGCTAACCTGGACTTCCAAGCAAGATGCTTTCCAAACAAACGGGGCTTGCGAGGTGTTTCCTGTTAAGAGCACTGGCTGTTGGTTCTTCCAGGTGACCTAGGTTCAATTACCAGTACATACACGACAGCTCACAGTTCCAGAGGCTCTGGCCACCCTCACACAGACATGCAGGCAGAACACCAATATCCATAAAAGTATAAAGGTCAATCTAAAAAAAAGAAAAGTACAGCAAAGTATTTCAAGCAGCATGAATGGGCTGGGAAGATGGCTCAGAAGTTAGGTGTGCACTGCCCTTGTAGAGGAACCAAGTTCAGATTTCAGCACTCATGTCCCAGGCTCAGAACTGCCTGTGACACCAGTCCTGGAGGCTCTGGTGCCCACTTGTGGCCTTCTAGCAACCTGCATTCATGGTCACTTACTCTCTGGTGCCATCTTCTGGCCTTCTAGCAACCTGCACTCATACACTCATACTCATACTGACAAGCAAATAAACATAGCTTTTGAAAAGGGGGTACTAGTACTGTGGTGGCACTAGCCTTTAATTCCAGCACTTGGGAAGCAGAGGCCAGGCAGGCTGGTCTTTCTCTGTGAGTTCAAGGCTGTGTAGAGAGAGACCCCTGTCTAGGGATTAGGGGACACTGTAGATGACTCAGCAATTATGACTAGATGCTGTCCTTGTAGACCAAGGTTTGGTTCCCTGCACTCAGGAAGGATAGAAACAGAACCTCAAAGCATAATTGTGGTATGTCACAATCATCTGTGATTCCATCCAGAGGATCCTGCATCCCCTTCCAGCTTCTGTAGGACCAGGCAGGTATGTGGTACACAGACATATGCAGGCAACTACTCATACATAGAATACAAAAGTTAAAAACTTAAACAAGAGAAAAACCAGCTACAGCATGATTCATCGTGGCCAAAAGGTAGAAGAAGCCGGTGTTCATAGTGACTGGCCAGTGAGATGCATGCACGTTAGCACACTGCCGTTCACCCTCGAAGTGTGTTCGAGAAGACATGACAACCCAGAGTCTATGCTAAATGAGACAAGTGACAGAAAGTAAAAGGACTAGGCTGATAAAGTCTGTGTGTCTCGTGTGTCTCCAATGAGGAGGGTCTTACATGGTTCAAGTTGGTCTGGGACTCTGAATGTAGCTGCATCTGCCTTTGAACGTCAGATCTGCTTCTGCCTCCAAAACTCTCCACCACAGGAGTTCTGGGAACCAAACTCAGGTCGCTCAGCGCAGCAGTAAACACCTTTGCCTCCTGCGCCTCTCGCTGACCCTACACATCACCCAGTCGGAGCATAGAATAGCTTCAGTAGGGTGCCGACAGGGCTGTAGCCGGTGTTCTGTTAGTGGGGCACCTGCCTACAGAGCAGGAAGCCCTGAGTTCGGTATCTAGTGTGGTGTTAAACCTGGCAAGGTAACACACAACTGCACGCTGGAGGTGGAGGCAGGGGTATCAGAAAGTTAAAGTCATTCTTGGCTAAATAACAAGTTCAAAGCCAGCCTACAATAATGAGATCCTACCTCAATAATCATAGTGACAAGTTGGTTATATAAAAAAGTATAGATTTTTTTTTTAGTCAATAGCATAAAACCAAGAGGAGTGAAGCTACATTTTATATACAGTCGACATCAACCTAATCCCCTGAAAATAGACATTTATCTCCTCCCATAGAGAAGAAAATAAGTTTACCAAATAGTAGACACATATGGAAACTGAAGGGAGGGACGGAGGCAGAGAACTGCAAACCCGGGGCAGGAGGGCGACCTGGCTGTGTGCTGTCCCCTCCTCTCCCCTCTGACCCTCCTGGCAGCTCTGCAAAGTAACTGCCTCTTGTTAGCAGTAAATTCCACGATGTATGGGTGACTAGAACGGAGATGGATTAAAAGTCTTCCATCTTGGTATGCAGAGTTACTGAATAGTTTGTTTTTCTTAAGACCCAGCCAATCTGGATGTGGGATATGCACCTGCAATCCTAGGACTCAGAAGCAGGAGGGTTGTGAGTTCGAGCCCTGCCTAGGTTACAGAATGAGTTTGAGGCTAGACCGGACAGCTTAATGAGATTCCTTAGTGGTTCGAAGGTAAATAGATACTTGGGGAAATTACATGTGCTAGCATGCACAAGGCCCTAGATTCAGTCTCCAGTAAGGAAATAAAACAAACAGAGCACACAAGGAGACTTTCTGCTAGTGTTCTCCAAGATAGAGCAGGGCTAAGGATACTCATATCATGTAAAGTAACCGTGTTTTCGTTTAAGACATGGTCTTACTCTGTAGACCAGGCTGGCAGAGAACTCAGTGTGACCCCGGCTGATCTCAGACTTTCTGTGGTTCTTCTCTCGTAGTCTCTAGAGGACTGGGATTACAGATCGCCTAGCTCTAGACTTTATGAGGCTCCATTCGATTTCATTTTTTTAAAATAGGGTCTTAACCTATATCTCAGACTGGCCTTGAATTTGCCCTGTAACACATAGGCTGGCCTCAAACATCCAGTCCTCCTGCCTCTGCTGCCCGCGTACAGGTATCACAACTTACGTTATGCTGCTAGATTCTAGATCAAATGAGCCTTTGAGTCATAAACTTGTTTTAGCAGTAGACAACAATGACTTTATAATGATAACAGCAATGGCTTTATCCTTGTCGACTTGATGGGCTTTACGGTTACCATGGAAACGCATCTATGTGTGTTAGGCAGACCTTTTCAGAAGGTTTATAACTGACGAGGAAAAAACCCACCAAGAATGTGGGTGATACCATCGTGGGGTAAGATACCAAACTGAATAAAAGAGAGAGTGCTGGGGGATGGGGTGGCTCAGTGGTCAGATGCTTGCTGAGCAAGCAGTGGCCTGAATCCTGATCCCAGCAACGACATAAAAGCTAGACACGGCAGCAGCTGTGTGTTATCCCAGCTCTGGGAGGCAGACAGATGGATCCCAAGGGACTCATTGGCCAATCTAGCTAAACGTGTGCACTCTGGATGCGGTGAGAGACATTGTCTCAGGAAGTAAAGGAGAGAAGCTATTGGGGAGGACATCCCAGTGTCAACCTCTAACCTGTACACACACCTGCATGGGCAAGCGTACCCCAGCATGCACGCACAGAGAGTGTGAGCTGAGAACCAGCATTCACCTTCTATGCTTCCCGACTGGATACAGTGTGCCTCGCAGCGCCCCCCAAGGCGGACAGCCTACCTTCTCCAAGTCAGCAGGGTCACTGCACCCCTGAAACTTTCAGCCAAAACCAAACCCGTCTTCTCTCAACTTGCTTCTTTCAAATTTTCTTAAAATGTATTTTTCTTTTACCCATGTGTGTATGTGAACTGTGTGCATGCCCGGAGCCTGTAGATATCAGAAACCAGAGTTTCAGGTGGCAATGAACTACGATATGGGTCCTGGGAATCAAACCTGGGTCTTCTGCAAGAACAGCCAGTGTTCTTAACCACTGAGCTATCTCTCCAGCCCTCAAGTCATGTCTTGTCAGGCATTTGGTTACTCTAGGGATGAAAGTAACTACTGCAGTAACAGGGTTAATTTTTTGAGAGAATAGAATTGTTGTAAACATGTGCACCCGTATTGGGCACCCAAATATATTAAGCAAATATTAAAATGAGAAACCGAAATAGCAAGAGATTTCAGTAACCCACTTTAGCTATTGTGCCAGGTCACTGGGATGAGAAATCCACAAGGAAGCCGTACTTTGGACCAGATGGACCTGACAGCTAAACCCAGAGCACCCACTTGGCAGCATAAGATGAGTCTTGTCAAGCACGTACAGACTTACCAGTCTAGAGATCCCAGCGTTAAATCCATGCTTCTGTGGTCAGTTAACCCTCACCAAGCCAGTCAAGTACACACTGGGGGAAGGGTAGCCCTCAATAAATGGTATTGACAAAACCACAGCTGTGTACGAGACCCTTACCACCCTACACTCAAAGTGGATTAAGGATTTACATGAGGCCACATACAGAAGCCAGAGGACCCTGGGCTGAGCCGAGGCCTGGGTGTTGAACTCAGCGGCTGTTGAACTCAGCGGCTGTAGCGATCTACCAGTTCCTTCTGGGTGAGTCAGGTTCTGTCCTCAGGTTTGACAGCCTTGTAGAGAGATTGGCCCCTTTGTTACTATTTGTTACTATTCTCCTACACCTTCACCATTTGCAACTTTTATTTCCCTTCACCCTTTGCAACTTTTATTTCCCACGGACTTTGTTGATTTCTGTTTTGATTACATTTTTATTTTCGTGTCTCACAATAGGTCAGAGGACAACTTGCAGGAGTCTGTTACCTCTCTCCTCCCTTTGGGTACTGGGAATTGAACTCATGCTGTCTGGCTTGGCAGCAAGCACCTTTACCTGCAGAGCCGGCCCACCAGCCCTGTTGTTTCTCAGACAAGTATCATACTCCAGACCAGCTTCAAAAGTGACTTTAGGCCAAGATGACCTTAAACTGGGCCTCCTGCCTCTACTTCCTGGGTCCTGAAATTACAGGCCCGGGCAACTATGCCTGGCTCCCCGCTGGCTTCTGATTGTTGTCGAGGCATTTATTTCTATATGAAGTCTTTCTTCCTTATATTTAATATAGGTGTCTGTGGACAGTATTGACTTCAGTCTTGCCTATTAATCCAAATCTTAATAATCTTTTCCTTTTATTTTATTATTTATCTATCTATTTTTGTTTGTTTCTGATTTGGCTTGGCTTGGTTGATTTTTTTGTTTTTGTTTTTAGACAGGGTCTCTCTGTGTAGCCCTAGCTGTCCTGAAACTTGCCCCGTAGACCAGGTTGGCCTCAAACCCAGAGATCCACCAGCCTCTACTCTTGTCCTTTTAAAATATTTGTTTAGTGTGTGTGTGTGTGTGTGTGTGTGTGTGTGTGTGTGTGTGTGTGTGAATGTATGTAGGTGCACATGTGCATACAGGAGCCCATGGATACTGGAAGAGGCATTGGATCCACCCTGGAACTGGAGTTATGGATACTTGTGAGCCTTGGGGTGCTGAGAACCAAACATGGTGCCTCTAACTGCTGAGCTTCCTCCGGCCCTGACACTCCCTTTTAGCTGCATACTTTGACGTTGAAGCAAGTGCAACTGAGCCTGGCAGTGCAAACCTCTAACCGCAGACTTTGGAGGTGGAAGCTGGACCTTCAAGAGCTCGAGGTCACTCTTAGATACATAGTGACCTGTGGACCACAAGGGACCCTGTCTGAAAAGCAAACCCACAAACTAAAAAGTCAAATTAGATGCCTCCCCTAAGACAAGCGCAACTGAGAACCGAGGTGCATCTGATATTGTTGGGCTGCAGTGTGCTGCCCATGTGCTCTCTCGCCCGCCTCTGTCTCCCACTTCTGCTTCATCTGATGCTTTTGAGTGTTCCGTGTGATCCAGGTTCCTTCCACATTAGCATTTGCCTGTAATTTGCAATACACAGGCATTGCATTACAGATGATGCGTGTAGGCCCACTTTCAGATAACTCTTCCCTGGACGGGTGAATGCCCTTTCCTAATAGCACTGACCCTCTGGCCCACTCCTTAGACTGTTGCTCCATTGGCTTGTGTGTGTGTGTGTGTGTGTGTGTGTGTGTGTGTGTGTGTCTGCACAATATATACAGAAGCTAACATAATTTAACAAACTGCTCTTATTAAATCCCAGTATGGGGCTGGAGAGATGACTCAGCGGTTAAGGGTACTGACTGCTCTTCCAGAGGTCCTGAGTTCAATTCCTAGAAACCACATGGTGGCTCACAACCATCTGGAATGGGACCTGATGCCCTCTTCTGGTGGGTCTGAAGGAGTAACAGTGTACTCATATACAATTAAATTAAAAAAATCTTTAAATCCAGGTAGCACTTTGAAGACTGAAGCAGGAAGATCAGCCATTATTATCTCAAGGCCAGCCTGGTGTGAAGAATAAGATTCTTGCCTTGATTGGAAGGAAATAAGAAATGATGGAGAGAGAAGAGAAAGAAGGAGGGTTGGAGGAACAGCTCAGCCGTTAGGAGCACTGCTCTTGCAGAGAAAACTGGTACCAGGCCCAGAATACACGTGGAGGCTCACAGCTGCCCATAACTCCAAGGGGATCCGACACCCACATCTGGCTTCCATGGGCTCCTAGCTTAGAATGTGTGCGATCCCATAGGCCAGAGGCTCCATTTTTTCTAAAAAGTCATGAAGAGAGCCAGCGTGCTGTCTCAGAGGGTCAGGGCGCTTGCCGCTGAGCCTGATGACCTGAGTTCACTCCCTGGGACCCACGTGGTGGAAGGAGAGAACTGATTCCCGCAAGTTGTCCTCTGACCTCTACACACGTGTGTTGTGGTGGCTCATGGGTCCTTACTTCCCAAAGTAAATTTAAAAAAAAAAAGTGTTAAGGCATAGAGGTCCCATAACCAAAGCAATGAACAGATTTCATTTCCCTTCTGATGAGACAAACTACTCATAAAGATAGTGTTGGGGCCACAATGGTGCAGTCTGAATAGGACCTGGGAAATTAACAGTTTTGAGAACAAGGTGGTCGTATTTCTGTGAAACTAACAAGATGTCAATGCTAATTCCTTCTCGAGAGCTGGGGTTACAGCTCAACTTTGGAGCCCTTGCCTCACAGGCTGGAGGCCCTGGGTTCCTGGTACTTGAAAAAGAAATTGCTAATCAGTTAGTAATGCAAACAAGGCACAGATACTGATGGGAAAAGACTCATGGGGTACACTGTGTGGTTCTCCAGGAGAGTGGGCGTGGTGTGGGGGGGAGCAGTCAGCCTTGGTTCCCGTTTGATGTTACTGTAGACCCAGAAAGGCTGTTTTCTAGGAGCTGGAAAGACGGCTCAACAGTTAAGACCCCAGCTACTTCTTCAGAGGCCATGGGTTCGGTTCCCCACACACACCTGGCTCCTCACAGCCAGTTTCAGGTAACCTGATGCTCTCTGACCCATTAGAGCACTGACATCTTGTTAGTTTCACAGAAATACGACCACCTTTTTCTCAAAACTGTTAATTTCCCAGGTCCTATTCAGACTGCACCATTGTAGCCCCAACACCATCTTTATGAGCAGTTTGTCTCATCAGAAGGGAAATGAAATCTGTTCATTGCTTTGGTTATGGGACCTCTATGCCTTAACACTTTTTTATAGGCCCATATAGGGTACACAGACAATCATGAGGCAAAACGCCCATACACACTGGGTGTGGTGGTTCACGCCTTTAATCCCAGCACTTGGGAGGCAGAGGCAGGCAGATTTCTGAGTTTGAGACCAGCCTGGTCTACAGACAGCCAGGGCTACTCAGAGAAACCCTGTCTCAAAAAACACAGAAAAAAAAATGGTGACTCACCTGGCATAACAGAAAAGCACTCACTTTAATGGGGATGATTTGACGGCATTTAGTGTGCCCATCGTGGACCCAGCCACCACCTCTCCCATTCTTCACCCCCAGAATAAAACCCTCTGCCACTAAGTACTGACTGTCATCCTCTTTCTCATCCCCAGCAATTATGAATCTGTTTTCCATTTCTGTGGGAAATTGCTGCCTATTTGAGGCTGGCTTATTATGCCATTTTCCTTTGTGTATATTTGAATTATCATCATTAAAATATTTACAGCTTGCAGCACCCACTTCCTGGATCACTGAGGTTGTTTTGGCTGAAAGTAAAAAAAAAAAAAAAAAAAAAAAAAAAAAAAAAAAAAAACAGAAAAAAAAATAGTTCACATTGCACTTGGGCACATGCACCCATGCACGCGCACACACATACACACACACACACACGGGTACATGGGTGGGCGCTAGTGGGGGGTGGGGCATGGACAACACAGCAAGACAGCAGGCAGAGGCTGTAACAGTCCCAGGAGTGGGCAGGCATGGGGCCTGAGTCTTGACTGCAGCAGGGGTTCTGGCCCCACCATATGCCTTCTGATGCCATCTTTGGGGTCCACCTGGCCCCAGCAAATGGTCTTGCTGCTTCTTGAGCATCCTATAGGGCAAGTTGCCCCCATCCTATGTGCTCATCCCTCCTTTGTGCCCTGTGGCCCCTGGAGAGCATCCTACGCCTTACTGCCTACATCTCCTCCCTACACACTCAGAATCTGCAGGACTTTCACACTTGCCACCTGTGCCCACTTACATGTGAATGGCCACCACAGGCTCCTGTATCTTAATGGTTAATCCTCAATTGGTGAAATTGTTTCAGAAGGGTCCAGGTGAGTTGTGACCCTTGTCTGAAGAGGTGTGTCACCAGGGATAGATTTGAGGTTTCAAAAGCCCAAGCCATTTCCAGGGTGCTCTTATCTCTAGCTCTCTCTGATCTCTAGAAGTAAGCTCTGAATGACTGGACTGGTGCCGTGTCTGCTGCTATGCTTTCCACCACGAGGGTCATGAACTCTAGCCCTTCGAAACCATAAGCCCCTGATAAACTGTCCTGTAAGTTGCCTCTGTCATGGAGTGTTTTATCAGCAATAGAAAAGTAACTAAGACATCATCCAAGGCAGGAACTGTGAGAGAGACTTCTGGGTTTTGGGAACAGGACCAATGCCGAATTAGCCTCTACTAAATGCAAGCCTTACCAAACTCAACTTATTTCTAAAGTAGAGGTGCAGAAGGCCCGAGACAAGGGTGAGGGCAGAAGACACTGGCCCTGTCTTGGCCCCAGCCTCTGGGATCTGCTTGTTAGATTAACTATAGGCCCTTAAACTGCATCTAGTCAGAGAAACATGAAAAGGAATAGAGAGAAACAGTACCATGAGTGGGGTCGCTAGTGTGAGCCGTGTGTGTGTGTGTGTGTGTGTGTGTGTGTGTGTGTGTTAGTTAGTAGCTGCTAAAAGGAATGTGGAAGAGGTCGGGGCTGTCTGCTACTGAGGCCCTGGAGCACTGCAAACAGAGGCACTCTGCTGGGAGCTTGGGAGATCAGAATGCCCAGAAAAATGTGCACAACAAGACGGAAGCCCAACTCTTGAAAATTCAGAGGGAAACCAGGGCTATGGTAGGAACTGGATGAGGCCATTCATGTTACTTTCTGACAAAACCAGCCAGGTTTCTTGGGCCTCTCTCCACGCCCAGCCCTCTACTGTGCCTTACCTGAAGATGGCAACCATATCATTGATTGCTTTCCTATCCTTATAAAGGATACTTAAAAACTATTGTCACCAACCAAAGAACATACATGGGCTGGACCTATTCCCCCACCTCCCTCCACATATATGTAGCAGATGTACAGCTCGGTCTTCATGGGGTTCCCCAGCAACTGAAGTGGGGGCTGTCCTTAAAGCTCTTGCCTCTCTGTGGATTCCATTCCCCTAACTGGCTTGCCTTGTCTGGCCTCAATGAGAGGATCTGTCTAGCCCTGCAGAGACTTGATATGCCAGGGTGGGAGGATATTCGGGGGGGGGGGTCTCCACCCTCTCAGAGGAGAAAGGGAAGGAGGGATGGAGGGAGAGACTGTGGGAGGGGGAGGGGGAGGGGGGACAGTGATCAGGATGAAAAGTGAATAAATTAATGGAGAAAACTGTTGCCCATCTTTTAAGGTCTTTGTGGTAGCATCTTTATAAGAGATGAGAAACCTTTCCTAGAGAACCCAGCAAGCCTCTTCCATTTTTTTTTGGCCAGAGCCAATCAGAGATCACACTTATACCAGTCATTGGCAAAGCACAACCACTGGTCAGTGGCTAGATCAGCTGCTCTGGAGGAATCACGTGATGGCTAGTCATGGTTGTCAACTTGACTACCATTGGAATGAACTAAACTACAAAAATGGCCGGGTACACCTGGGAGGGAGTTTTTATGAGTTAGATCATTTGATGTGGGAAGGTCCATTTCTCGTCTGGATCTTTGAGGAGGGAAAATCTGTAGTGAGATTTTTTTTTTTTTTTTTTTGAAATTTGGTTTCTTTGAAAAACACGGAATGATTTGCCTCATGCTCCATCAGAGGCATGGTTTTGCCAGCTGCAGATACTTTCTATGAGTGTGTGACGTCTGGAATTCTGGGGACTTTTTAGAGGTTATATAAATGCCAGGTGGTGGGTGATTGGTTGGTTGTGGGTTGTGTTGTTGATTGTTGTTGGTTGCTGGTTGTAGTTGGTGTCAGTTGGTTAAGTACTTGTGCGCAAAGAAGAAACAAGAGGAAATTAGACATCCTGGCAGCAAAGATCAAACTTGCCCCAAAGAACTTGACACCTTTATCAGCAGGAAGGAGTCTAAGGACAACACCACCCCCTTTCTGGGCCCTGACTTTATTCAGGGATCTCTTTCCTTTCCTCTCTGCCCTTTTTTCTCTCCTATCTAGTGTTAGGGGGCTGGAGGGAGGGAGGAAAAGGGGGCGGAGAAGGATGAAAGTAAGAAGATCCCACAAAGCAGCAAAGACAGCTACAAAGGTGCGCCTCTACTCTGGGCCACACCTGCAGGCAGCCTGATGAAAGGCACTGAAGAAGGACGCTCCTGCTCTTGCCTCCCTGGCCTTCCCTGCAATCACAGCTCACCTCTGTAATTCTAGCCCGTTTCAGCCTCAACAAATGAACGAATGGATTCTTGGGCCCTCTGTTCATAGGCAGCCATTGGTGGACTAACTGGACCACTGCCTGTAAATCATTATAACCCCATTTCTATTCAGATGCGAGTTCTGTTCCTCTAGAGAACCCTGGCTGACACAGAGCCTTCTTGAACTGTGCTCCTGTGTGTGTTCTGACCCTCAGAACCTTTGATGACAGAGCCCTGACAGGACATGCGTTCCTCCTGGGCTACCATAGTCCCTGACGTGCCTTGCATTTACTCTTGTCTCTCTCCTCTAGAATATGTGTTAGTCACTGTTCTATTGCTGTGAAGAGACACTCTGACCAAGGCAACTATTACAAAAGAAAGTAGTTTTGTTTTGTATTGTTTTTTTTTTCAAGATAGTGTTTATCCATGTAGCTCTGGTGATCCTAGAACTCCCTTTGTAGACCAGGCTGGCCTCAAACTCACAGAGATTTGCCTGCCTTTGCCCCCCTCACTCCCACCAAGTGCTGGGATTAAAGGTGTGCTCCATCATCACCTGGCAGAAGAGAGTAACTGGTGACTGGCCTACAGTTTCAGAGGTTTAGTCCATCATCATCATGGCAGGGAGCATGGCCACACACATGGTGCTGGAGCAGTAGCTGAGAGCTACAGCCTGATTCACAGGAGGGAGAGAAAGGAAAAGAAAGGGAAGGGCAGGGGGAGAGGGAGGGAGGGAGGGAGGGAGGGAAAGAGAGAGAGAGAGAGAGAGAGAGAGAGAGAGAGAGAACGAGAGAGAGAGATTAGCATGGGTTTTTGAAACCTCAAAGCCCACCCCCTGTGACACAGTTCCTCTAAGTCCCCACCTTCTGATCCTTCTAATCCTTTCAAATAGTGCCACTCAAACATATGAGTCTATGAGGAATATTTGTATTCAAACCACCACAGCATTGAAGGCTTTGATGTGAAGACCTTCGTTTTAGCTCTGGCTACATCCACAGTACCAGGATTCCAGGCTCACAGCAGGTGCCCAAGAAGGTCTAAGTGAGTAGATGGATCACGAATCACATTCAGAATGGGCCTGGACGTCAACATCTTTTATCCCCCAACAATGCTGGGCTCCATGGCAACAGACTCAGAGAAAAATCACTGTTCTTTCCAGAATCCACATTAAGTAGATAAACCTGAAAATTCAACCAGACTCAGCTGGCAAGAAAGAGGTAGAGGGATGAGTAGTCAAGAAACGCTAAGTGCCCCCTTCCCAGCACACACTGCAGCAGGAGAGGGAGGCCGTGCTCTCCAGTCACCCTCAAAAGCTGCTCTGTCCACTTCATGCTGTTTGTGAGACAAGAAGGAAATGCTGATGGGAAAGACCCGGGCCAGGGTCAGGGTGGAGTTACCTGATAGAGTGGGAGAGCAGGAGTGCCCTGGTCGCCATGGCTTATAGGGCACCAACAATTGACCCACTCAGATACAAACACCCTAGTCAGGCTCTCGATTGAGTCCCATGGCAGGTGAGACTCAACCTTGTGGGTACCAGGGTCTAGGCTGAGCAGAGGAAGGCCATCCACCCACCATAGGCTTTTGGCCCAGTCAGAGAGAGAGAGAAGTTGGAGGGTGGCCGTCCTATGCCGGAGTCTAAGATGGCAAGAGGGCATAGCCAGAGAGCTAGAGTGTAGCCTGGGACTCCGCATTTGGCACATGAGCTGTTGTCTGGGGCTTTTGGGAAGCAAGCCACGTGCTGCAGTTCAGCCACGGTGAGGGAGAAGGCAGGAGGCTGCACCTCCTCTATTGTGTCCTCCAGAGAGGCTGTTGGCTCGCCCTGCCAGCAAACAGAGGCTTTGAGCCAGAGGCAAAGCATTTTGTCCCTCTTGTTCCTGTTCCAGTGACTTGTACATGGTGGGTAACTGAGGCTGGTGTGCTGACGGGCCTGTAATTCCAGGTCCTCCCACTCCTCACACACCCTGAGCTGGAGCTCTCTGAAAGACCTTGGACTGTGACCTCCAGAAGGATTGCTCTACCCTCCCTGGTGTATTCTTAACCCCTGCCCCGATGGCCTCCCTGAAATCTAGTTCTTGGGCACCCTTGAGCCATGGGTGCCGACCGTGTGGAGCCATGTACTAGGAGGCTCCTGCCTCTGAAGTTCTCTGTGGGATAAAGCTACAGTCCAAGCGTCCCCTCTGCATGCCCAGACTTCATAGACCATCTCCCTGAGGTGGCCGCAAGTGCTGCTGGGAGTTGCTGCTCCCAGGGGCTCGAGAGTTCTGACACTTCAGGAGCGCCAGCCAGCTCCCCGGTCTGAGCATCCAATCACGTTCTCACCCACACCGCATTCCTTCTGCTCTCTGCCATGCAGCTTCAAGCTAGATCTTCCTGTCCCTTCTGCCGCAGCTCTCTGGCTCCTGATCCAGACTCGACTGGACATTGATACCGTTTCCGTTCCTAGCTGGCCTTTGTCCTCCAGGCCTGGGACCACCCCCTCCACTCTCCTAGTGCTACTCAAGAACTAATCGCCATGGATGTGTGGCCAGGAACTGCAGCAAGATCGCTGCCAATAAACACTAGGTTGGCTAATTCTCCCATTTTTCCCCATTCTAAACCATTCAGATGGGCAGCATCTGCTATCGCCTCACTGAGAATGGATGGGGTAGGCCACGCTGACAGCAACCCTTCTTCTGTCTTTGGCTTCCCAATGGCCTCTCTCTCCTGCTTCCTGGGACTAAGAGAATTAGCTTCCACCCTGGCTCTGCCTTCCTGGTAGGCTGAGCCTCGGACCTCAGGCTGCTGCCCCCGGGAACAGAGCCCGCCGCACACTGGAGCTGGGCACACACACTCTGTCATTTGCAGAATTCTGATCAATTTAAGCAGAGAGGTTCTTACTAAAAGGGTATTGAATTCCTCCAAAAAAAAAAAAAAAAAAGATTGAAAATGGAATTACCATATGGTCCAGCAATTCCTTTTCTGGGCACATGCCCAAAAAATTGGAAGCAATTGAATTGAAAGCATGGGCTGGAGAAGACAGTTTTACTCTTGTGCTCACAGCAGTTGGTAGGTAGAAAGATCCAGGAGCCCGTGGAATGGAGGGACTGAGGTGGGCTAGCAGGACAATGGAGTATTAGTCAGCCCTGGAAAGGAAGGAATGCCTGACAAGGCACAGCATGAATGAGCTGGCGGATGGAATGTGTCTCATGTGAAGAGAAGCCAGGTAGTGTGGGCTCACGCCTTCAGTCCCATTGCTCGGGAGGCAGAGGCAGGCAGAGCTCTGTGAGTTCAAGGCCAGCCTGGTCTACAGGGAATAGCCTGAGCTACATGGAGAAACTCCATTTCAAAAACAAAAACAACGCCACCAACGAAAAGAGAGATGGAAAATACGGGCAGTAAATATGCTTTTTTAAATAATAAAACAATTCAAGGTTTGATGGACAATATTAAATTAAAAATCCAAGGATCTTACTGAACCCAGAGCAGGACCTCCAGGCTGTGCAGGGGCAGCTGTGCAGGGGCAGCTGTGCAGGGGGCAGGCTATGCTGGGGACAGCTGTGCAGGGGGCAGCTGTGCAGGGGCCAGCTGTGCAGGGGGCAGGTGTGGTGGGAGCAGCTGTGCAGAAGTAGCTGGCTTCCCAACAGAGAACCCTGAGGAGGGAGGCTGCCAGTACGGTACAGAATCTGCCCAGGCAGAACTCTGCCTCCAAATGGAGCCCTCAAGATGAAAACAAACGAGCATTTTCTAAACAGAAACTGGGACAATTGCCACCAGCAGCTCCTTATCATAAAGATGGTGAATATATGCTGGCCACCAGGGTCCAGGCCTGTGACAGATCCTGGCATTCTGGAGGCAGATGCAGGAGGATCCTAAGTTGGAGGTCAGCCTGGGCTACAGAGTGAGACACTGTCTCAAACCAGTAAGGACAGGCACTGGAGAGATGGCTCAGTGGTTAAGAGCACTGGCTGCTCTTGCAGAGGACCCAGTTTCAATTCTCAGCACCCACATGACAGCATGACATAACCTATAGCTCCTGCTTCAGGGAATCTGATGCTGTCAGGCACCAGGCCTGCCTGCCAGGGCACAGGTACACATGCAGACGACACACACACATATTTTTTAAAAAATTATTTTATCCAAAAGAACAAGGAGAGCAGGGATGGAGAAATGGAGAGAACAAGAAAAGAGGGAGAGAGGAAGGAAGAAAGGAATGAAGAAGAGAGAGAGGGAGAGAAAGGAGGGAGGAAAAGGGAGGGAGGGGGTGAAGAGAGATGGTCTCAGGAGCATCATCTCAGATCTATAGGCAACTGTCTGTGCTTGTAATTTGAACAGGAAGGGTTTTGTTGTTTTGTTTTTAATGAATTTTTAGGATAGCTAGAAAGTAATGGGTTTGTTTCATCCTGGCATCTTCGTGTGTGCGTGTGTGTGTGTGTTTATACTTTGCCCTCATTTTTTTATTGTAACTGATAGATCTTACAAAGACAAGCTGGTAAAGAAGATAGCTAATAAAATGGGTAAAAGAGGCCATCAGAAAGGTAGGAACCATGAGTGCAGTGCTGGGGAGAGCAGAGGGCTTATTGCAGGACACCACCCCTTGCCCAGGGCCAGGCTCTCAAGAGTCTGGGGCCTGGAGCCACCTGGCAGTAGGGAAGAAACCTGACAGATAGTTCAGGCTGTGTCTAGGGTTGATAGGGAATAAGGGGCCCATGGCTTCTGACCTCACTGAAGACTGCAGTGTCCTTCCGCCGCCCTCTATTGACAATACCCAGCACTACCCCAGCAGGCTGAGGAGAGCTGAGTTCTTGGTCCAGCACTGGCAATGCAAAGATGGTGCTGAAGACAACAGACTGGTCAATCTTGTATTTGATGCTGCTATTTCTTTCTCTTTTCTCCTTTTCCTGAGACAGAGTGTTTTGTTCGGTTTGCTTGAGACAGGAACTTACAATGTATCCCTGGCTAGGCTGGCACTTTTTAATGTAGGCTGTGTAGACCAGCTGGCCTCAGACTGATACACATGCTTTTGCTTCTGTCCCCCAAGGGCTGGAATTAAAATCAGCACCATGATAAGGTACCTGAAACATGGACTTAAGATCTTGGACTCTCACCTGGGCGGTGGCGGCACATGTCTTTAATCCCAGCACTTGGGAGGCAGAGGCAGGCAGATTGCTGAGTTCGAGGCCAGCCTGGCCTACAAAGTGAGTTCCAGGACAGCCAGGGCTACACAGAGAAACCCTGTCTCGAAAAATCTTGAACTCCCTTTCTAGCAACCCCTGAGGGTGACCTTGAACATCTGATCCTCCTGCCTCTACCTTGTGAGCTTGGGAATTACTGGCTTGTGCTGGCACCATGCCCAATTTTGTTTTCTGGTGTTTTGTTCTTATTGTTGTCTTTTGTTGTCTATCTATCTATCTATCTATCTATCTATCTATCTATCTATTAATCATCTATCTAGTGTTGTGGCGGCCAAAGGATATGCCTGTTCATTTTTGTCAACTTTACCCAAGCTGGAGTCACCTGACAAGAAAGAACTTAACTAAGAATTTCTTCCATCAAATTGGCCTGTAGGTAAGTCTGTGGGAACATTTTCTTCTCTTTTGAAAATGTTTTATTAGATTTATTTTATTTTGTGTGAGTAATATTGCCTGCCTACACGCATGTACACCATGTATGTGCTTGGTGACCATGAAGGTCAGAAGAGAACATGAGATCCCTTGGGACTGGAGTTACAGATAGTTGTGATCCACCATGTGGGTGCTGGATATTGAACCCAGGTTCTCTGTAAAGTTAACAAGTGCTCTTAACTGCTGAGCCATCTCTCCAGCCCCCAGGGGCATTTTCTTAGTTAATGATTTTTTTTAAGATTTATTTATTTATTATATGTGTACACTGTAGCTGTCTTCAGATACTCTAGAAGAGGGCATCAGATCTCATTACAGATGGTTGTGAGCCACCATGTGGTTGCTGGGATTTGAACTCAGGACCTTTGGAAGAGCAGTCGGTGCTCTTAACCACTGAGCCATCTCACCAGCCCAGGTTAATGATTAATAAGGAAGGGCTCAGCCCACTGTGGGCGGTGCCACACCTAGGGAGGTGGTCCTGGGTTGTATAAAACCAAGCTTAGCAAGCCATGGGAAGCAAGCCAGTAAGCAGCACCCTCCATGTCCTCTGCTTCAGTTCCTGCCTCCAGGTTCCTGCCTTGAGTTCCTGCCCTGACTCCCCCAATAATGGACTGTGACCTGGGACATGTAAGCATAATTAATGCTTTCCTCTCCAAAGTTGTCTTTGGTCATGGTCTTTATCAGAGCCATAGACACCAAACTATGATAGAAGATAGCTTGTAGGAGTCGGTTCTTTCCTTCCACTGAGGATCAAACTCAGGACATCAGACTTGGTAGCAAACACCCTTACCCCTTACCTACTGAGACATTTACCGGCTCCATGCCTGGCTTTATGTACTGTTGAGAACCCAACCCATGGCCTCATGCATGCTAAGCAAACCCTCTACAAACCAAACTGCATCTTCAGTCTGTTTCCGAGTTTCTCTCTCTCTCTCTCTCTCTCTCTCTCTCTTTCTTTCTTTTTTAAGATTGATTTTTATTATTTTAAATTATGTGTGTTGTGGTTAGAATAAGAATGGCTCCCACAGCCAGGCGTGGTGACGCACACCTTTAATCCCAGCACTCGGGAGGCAGAGGCAGGTGGATTTCTGAGTTCGAGGCCAGCCTGGTCTACAAAGTGAGTTTCAGGACAGCCAGGGCTAAAAAAAAAAAAAGAATGGCTCCCACAGGCTCATATGTTTCAATACTCGGTCTGCAGCTGGTGGAACTGTTTGGGAAGGATTAGGAGGTGTGGCTTTGTTGGAGGAGGCGTGCCACTGGGGGTGGGCTTTGAGGTTTTAAAAGCATCCTCCCATTCCCAGTCTCTCTGTGTCTCCTCATGTCTTGAGATGCTCTTGGCTACTGCTCCAGCACCATGCCTGCCTGCTGCCATGCTCCCCTCCTTGATAGTCATCAACTCCAGCCCTCTGAAATCATAAGCCCCAAATTAGATCCTTTCTTTCATAACTGTCCTTGCTCATGGTGTCTGATCACAGCAATAGCAGAGTAACTAAGACAGTCTGTGCATGTCAGTGCGGGTCCCTCAGAAGCATGGCACAGGATCCCACAGAACCTGGAGTTAGGCGACTATGACCTGCCCAACGCAGGTGCTTCACAGGGAACTTGAGTCTCTGCAAAGGCAGTGTATCTACTCATAGCTCCTAAGCTGTCTCTGGTACAGCTACATTTCTCTACAAGAGAACACTAGCCAGGTAGCCAGGTGTGGTATAATCCTAGCATTTGAAAAGCTGAGGGGGGGGGGGGACGGTCACAAGTTACAGGTCAGCATGAACTACATAGTGAGTTTCAAGCAAGCCTGGGCGACAGAGTGAGACCCTGTCTCAAAGCACACAAAGGACAAACATTCATGCTGGGTTAACTTTCTAATATAAATGTGACAGACGGGGACAGCACTCAGGGCAGAGCCAATGAAAACTCACTGTTGCTATATTTTACTTGAAGTAATTTGATTCTAATTCTGAGTATGCTGGGATAAACTTAAGATTAATCTCTTGGTTATATTAAAAATATCTGTAACCACACATAATAGGAAAATTACGGAATACTGAAAAGTATCAAATCAGCACAAAAGAGGTGAGGAGCAGCTGCAGACAGAGAGCAAGGAGCCGGGTCAGCTGAGGCACCAGACTCCAGATTAGTTCCTGTTGATGGGGAGACACTCCCACTGAAGGTAAAGATTGGAGATCAGCCGAGTTCACACACCTGTGGCTCCTACCCTTGGGCTGCTGAGGCAGGAGGATAGCAAGTTTAAGAGGTTGTTGCAGAGTAATTCCCTGTCATAAAACACAACAGAACAAGGACTGAGCACATTCTCAGTGGCAGAGCACTTGTCTAGCACTCATATACTTGTGTGTGTGCATTCACTTGTATACTTGTAAATGTGTGCACTCACTTGCATACTTGTGAATGTGTGCACTCACTTGTATACCTGTGAATATGTGCACTCACTTGTATACTTGTGAATGTGTGCACTCTCTTCTATACTTGTGAATGTGTGCACTCTCTTGTATACTTGTGTGTGCACTCTCCTCTATACTTGTGTGTGCACTTTCTTGTATACTTGTGAATGTGTGTACTCTCTTGTATACTTGTGAATGTGTACACTCACTTGTAATCTTGTGTATGTGTGTACTCACTTGTGTGCTTGTCCAGTTCCCAACATCACATACATCATACACAACACATGTGAGTGCACACACACACACTATACAAGGAAGTACATGCACACACACAAGTACACATGTGAGTGCACACATACAAGTACACAAGCAAGTGTACACACACAAGTACAGAAGTAAGTGCACCCATACACAACCATACAAGAGAGCACATGCACACATACAAGTAGACAAGTGAGTATACACATATATAAGTACACAACTGAGCACATACATATACAACTATATAAGTGAGTGCATACATAACTATACAAGTGAGTACACACATACACAAGTACAGAAGTGACACACACATACACAAACACACAAGTGAGCACACACATATACAAGTACACAAATGAGTGCACACATACACAAGTACACAAGTGAGTATACAATATACAAATACACAAGTGAGCACACACATATACAAGTGCACACACACATACTCAAGTGCACAAGTAAATGCACACATACACAAGTATACAAGTGCACATATATACAGGAAGTAAAGATTATCACACTCAATTTTTAAAAAAGATTTATTTATTTTATTTATGTGAGTTTACTGTACACTGTCTTCAGACACACCAGAGAGGGCGTCATATCCCATTTCATATCCCATTTGAGCCACTATGTGGTTGCTGGGAATTGAACTCAGGACCTCTGGAAGAGCAGTCAGTGCTCTTAACCACTGAGCCATCTCTCTAGCCTATTGCACTAGATTTTTAAAGCCATTTATTTTATTTGTTTTCCTGTATGCAGGAATGTGCAACAAGTGATTGTTAGCGGCCGTGTGGGTGCTGGGAACCAAACCTGGGTCCTTGCAAGAACTCTTATCTGCAGAGCTTCTCTCCAGTCCTAGTTTTTTTTTTTTTTTTTTTAAACCTAGCACATGCTGGGTGTGATGGCTATTCTCAGTTGTCAACTTGACCGCATCTGGAATTAACTAAAACAGAAGAGGCCGGGTAGACCCATGAGGAATTTTTTTTCTGAATTAAATAATGTGAAGTATGAAGACCCACCTGTAATCCTAATCTTTTGAGGTGGGAAGATTCCCCCTTAGTCTCAGGCATACTGTCTGCCTATAGAAAGGACTAGGAAGAAGGAAGCTTGCTCTCTGTGCCTGTTTGCTCTCATTGGCGAGTCCATTTAGTCACCGGCATTAGAGCCTGCTTCTTTGGGACTCCAGCATACACTAGAGAGCAGCTGAGGCATCCAGCTGGTGGACTAAAGAACTACTGGATTCTTAGGCCTTCCATTGCTAGACAGACATTGTTGGACTTAGCTTGTAAGCCAATCTAATAAATCCCCTTTACACACATGCACACGCACACGTACACATATACACACACTATCAGTTCTGTTCCTCTAGAGAAGCCTGGCTAATATATCAGGGGTGTGGCAGAGGCTTGCCTGTCATGCATGAGGTCCCCAGTTCAATCCCTAGGACTGAAAGAAAATGGAATAGTAAAGAGTAAGGCTCTGGGGCTGGCGAGATGGCTCAGTGGTTAAGAGCGCCGACTGCTCTTCTGAAGGTCCCGAGTTCAAATCCCAGCAACCACATGGTGGCTCACAACCATCCATAACGAAATCTGATGCCCTCTTCTGGAGTGTCTGAAGACAGCTACAGTGTACTTACATATAAATAAATAAATAAATAAATCTTTAAAAAAAAAAAAAAAGAGTAAGGCTCTGAGGGCTGGTGAGATGGCTCAGTGGGTAAGAGCACTCAACTGCTCTTCCAGACTGCTCTTCCGAAGGTCCGGAGTTCAATTCCCAGCAACCACATGGTGGCTCACAGCCATCCGTAACGAGATCTGACTTCCTCTTCTGGAGTGTTTGAAGACAGCTACAGTGTACTTACATATAAATAAATAAATCTTAAAAAAAAAAAAAAAAGAATAAGGCTCTGACATGTTATCCTTAAGAGATTTACTGTTATCTGCCTGTTTCATGTTTGCTTTTTCTTTGACACAGAATGTAATGCAGCCCAGACTGGCCTCAACTTAGTATGTAGCCAAAGACGACCTTGGACTTCTAATTTTTCTAATTCTCTGCCTCTACCTCCCAAATGCTGTAGACATCCGGCGACATGCCTAGTTACATAGTACTGGGAGTGAAACCCAGAGCTTCACAAGTGTTAGAGAGCACTACGCTCCAGCTCCAGCTCAGAGACAGCACCGAAAGGTTGGAAGGAAAAGTATGTAGAAAGACTTCCATGCAACCATGGAGCCTGGCAGCTGGCAGGCTGTTAAGTGTTGCAGGAAATAGGCTGCCAGGCAAGCCCATTGTAAGCGACAGAGAGGGAAAGCTTCTACAATAGAAAGGTCAGCTCATCAGAAGGATGTCGCAGCTATGAATATGCATGCCTCTGTAAGACGCTGCAGAGTACAGGAAGCAGAGGCTTTGGAACAAAAGGGAGGCAAGAATGAGTCGGGGATTGCTGGAGATTTTAACAGCCCACTCCCAGCACAGACAGAAAAGCTAATAAGTAACGATTGCTGCTAAAGCATGGACCCCGGGGGCGTGAGAACTTGGCCTAGCGCCCCCTGCAGGGAACCCTTGGCTTCTGAGCGCTCCTACCATGTTATTATGTCTCCTCCAGTTACGGGACCAGGTAGAACCTGGGCTTCAAATGTGGGCAGCTTTGTCAGTGCAAAAGCGGCACGCCTGCCAAGGTTCTCCTGATGCTGGCCCAGTGGAAGGAGAAAGGCTTGCCCGACACTGGTTGGGCTGGGGCCACATGGCCCTTTTAGTCAGCTTCCGAGGGAGGCAGACCTGTACCTCCCAGTGGAGCACAGCCTCAGCGAAGGCTACTAGCACCTGTCCTGGGTCTACAGGCGCCCCGTGCTGTGGGGTCCAGCTCCAGGCCCTGAAGCTAGTTGCTCTGGCTCGCTGATGAAAAGCCCCGCTCCTCCGGCCAAGCTGGAAATAGTCACAAGGGTTGATATTTTGAACACATGAGCTCGCCGGCTGAGAGTGTGGCCCGGACCTCTACCCGGATGCCTGGCGCCCTGGCGCCTGTGTTCTGGTGAGTGACCCTTTTTAGCAAGCAGAGCAAGTCACTTAAGAAGTTTGAGGTTGAGAGTCTAACAGGCAAGAGCCTGTTCTCATCAGCTGTCTGGTGTTCCTAGAGCTTGCTACGAGGTCTTGGCCCTGTGCCCTGGTTTCCCAAGCCTGCAACTTTACCCCTTCACAGGGATCTTGCCTTGGTGCCTTCCCCACTCAGTTCTGGAAACATCAGCTCCAGGGAGCCTAGTCCTCTGCTGACCCCCAAGCCTCGGGTCAGCTCCAGCCCCCTGCTCTCTGCCTTGTTCACCTTACTCCCACACATGAGGTCAGATCCACAGTGCCCAGGATGTGTGTGAGTGCTCAGCTTGGACATAGCATTTTAGGGGCCAGGACCCCAGTTCCAGCCCTAGAAGTCAGAAAGCTAAGATGGAGCCTCTTGGGTCTCTAGGCTGGCCCTTCATCAACTTTTGAGTCTGTGTAGCCTGTCACTTAGCTCTACTGTGGCCCAGCCCTTCCTCTGCCTGGGTCATCCTCTGCCACCCACTGAGAAGCTCATCAGAAGATGCGCAAGTACCTGCGGCAAGTGCCGGGTGTGGTGGCACATGCCTTTAATCCCAGCACTTGGGAGGCAGAGGCAGGCGGATTTCTGAGTTTGAGTCCAGCCTGGTCTACAGAGTGAGTTCCAGGACAGCCAGGGCTACACAGAGAAACCCTGTCTTGGAAAACCAAACCAAACCAAACCAAACCAAACCAAACCAAACCAAACCAAACCAAACCAAACAAACAAACAAAGAAGATGCGCATGCCCACCCCTTTCTAGAGTCTACTTGCTTATTCTGGTCCCCACCACCTGTGGCATGGCCAGGCAGAGCTGCTTACAAGGGTTTGTCTATTTTTAGCCTCAAGGATGCTGTAAGCATGCCACCCCAGCACACCACAGCCTCTGAGGCCCTGAAGACCTCTCTTCCCCAGGGCCATGCTGGGACTGTCACATGTTCCTACAAGGCCCAGAGGAGTGAGAGGAGCACCTGGTGTCATTTCCACTTATTCAGCAGAAGCCACCCCTGCAACACCATCTCTGGTCCAGGGCTTGCACCTCAGAGCTGGCATTTGGGTTAGATAAGGATCTGGTCTCGAACTCTCTAAGATGCTGTAGTAGTGACCGGTCATGTCCTTGAAAATCAGTGTGCCCAGTATCAGGGCCCTGTGCAGGACCCCCCACAGGGGAGCAGGCTGCTTCCTGAGGGCTCTGGACTGTAGAGCAGCAGCTAGAAGCCTGCCCCAGCAAAGCTAGCCTGGGTCACGGCCACTCCTGACCCCACTCTGCAAACAGGGTCCCCGATGCCGCTCTGTTTCCCATAGTCTGAGCACAGCCCAGACACATCTTGAAGAGCTAACCTCTGGGCTGGACCCCTGGGAAGGGAGGACAGCATCTTAGGCTTCTGCCTCTCAGTGCTCCATCTCTGTGGTGGGTGCGTCCAATCACTGAAGCTTCTGTTCCGTGAGTGTTCCAGGAGCTGACATCCCTGTATGGCTTCCCTCCCTCCTGGCCGCCTGGCTGAGTCTTTCTGGCTAATCATGATGTTTGTTTTCCCAGAGCAGGTGGGGGCAGGGCCTGCCATCCGTTCTCCAGCTTGTGCTGCGGCAGTGGCGCATGCAAGGCAGAACATTCTGGGTTTTGCCTGAATTAGGCAGGAAGCAGCGGGGAGTGCGGTTGGAGAAATCTGTGCAAACCCAAAGGCAGCAAACAGGCATCAGCAAGTCAAAAGTTGTGCCACACATCAGCAGATGATATCTGGGACCCTACCGTCTGGTTCACGGGGGCTTGGGACAGTTTCTTGAGTGACCTTCCCTCCCCCACCTGATTTGGATGTATCTAAGCCAAGACAGCTCCAAGGATCCTCTTAGAAAGCTGGTCTTACAGGCCCTTCTCAGGTCCCTTTCTGGGTGAGGACAGGGAAGCTCAGAGAAATCAGAGGCCAGAGATTGGCAAAAACACCCTAAGAAACAAGACCTAGTGCAGGTAGTTACTATGGAGGAATAGGGAAGGCCTGGGAAGGCCACTGAACCCTGGGGCAGGGGTGGTCACCTCTGTGGGTATCAGGTCACTGTCCTGATGGGAATGAAGAGAGACCCTGGTGTCTCTCTCTTGGGCAATCAGGCTATTGAGACAACAGACCCCAAGGAATTGGAATTTCCATGAGAGTCTCATGCTGGGGGGAGGGGAGGGCTGAGACCAGCCAGGCACTTTGACAATTTGTTAGAACCTGGAAGCCAGGCGTTAAAACAAGACAGACCAGTGAGGGATGAGCCCAGGCCTTAACCAGGACTTCTTACAGCTAGGCATATTTATTGCCTATTTAAGGTAAGCCGAATGACAGGTCTCCATGATGGCCTGGAGTCACTGGGCTGTTTTTGTTTCTGTTCCCAATATGGTCATTGAGGAAGGATGGCAGAGTCTAGCCTGTTAGGGCCTGTAGACTTTGACCCTAATTCTGGTAACATCAGAGTTAGACCTGCTAGAACATCTTAGCAAGACTCAGTCTTCATGGGGCACAAGCAGCAGCTCTGAGGAGCAAGAGCCTAAGGAGTGAGGCCACAGGACACCTATGTCAGTCCAAGAGAAGGGACAGTACCTGCCCATGACTGCTGACGCAGGGGCTAAGGAGTCCTGCCTAGTATACCCTGACACTCATGAACAGTTCTGCCTGTTACCAGAAAAATCTAGGCCCTTCTAGCCTGGTGGTACAGGCCTGTATTTCCAACTTCTTGGGAGACTGAGGCAGGAGGATTGAGACAGTCTGGAGACCCTGTATGAAAATACAAAAGAGAGAAGAGAGCTGGGGAGATAGCCCAGTGGGTCCAATGTACTAGAAAAAAAGGAAGAAAGAGAGGGAAGGAAAGAGGAAGAGAGGGAAAGAGGGAAGAAGGGAGGAAGGAAGGGAGAGAAAAGGAGGGAGGGAGGGAGGGAGAGAGGTGGTGGGAGTGGTAGGAAACCTGGGTCTGAGAGCCTAAAGCTACTCCTGGCCTGGTCCTCTGGGCATGTCTACCATATCTGTGCAGAAATTGGGGCACAGTACAGGGCCATTGAGAATGCAGACTTAGGCCCTGCTCAGGCAGGGCTCTCAGAAGCATGGCCTCTGGGGAGGAAGGTGAAGCGATTGGATGTAGTGACCCACAATCTGATGGTCTGGAGGCATCCTCGCAACCTCCCCAGGAGGTTAAAGGTCAGTCAGTAAGCCCCATGAAACCCAGGACCCTGCTGCAAGGCAGGTGGGGAGCCTCCTGCCCTGGCCCTAGTCAAGCCCAGCGGGGACCAGGCATCTCCTCATCAGGCTGAGGAGGTGGTCACCGGGCAGAGCTACTCTCAGCAGCAACCTGTAGGTCTGAGGAAGGGTGGGGATGGTCAGGGCTGAGACTTCGCTGGGGACTCTGGAACAAGGTCATAGGTAAGTCCATTCTAAAACTCTGTTTCATGTTGGCTGCACAGGCTCCATTGCAGGCTTTCCTAGAACTGCCCATATTGATGAGGGGGGTGGACAGGAGGCCGGAGAGGGGAGAGAGGAAGGACAATGGCTGGGAGGAGACACTAGAGAGCCAGGATTATGCCACACACATGCACACGCACACTCACACGCATACACACACCAGCTCACTCATTAGCAGCTTTGTGATCCATGACAAGTAACTCTCTTTGCAGGGGGACTTCGGTTCTCGTATCTCTAAAACAGAAATCATGTACCCTTTCCATTGGAATAGGGATTAAGGGAGCCCTGGGATAAGCCCAGGAAGCCCTCCTGATGGAGGGGTGGCCATCATTACTGCCATTGGCATCCACTGAACAGATAGATACCCTTCTTCTTCAGAAGCACTGGATGGCTTCTCTCTTCTGAGCACTTCCCAGGACCCAGACTGAACAACACCTATGTGTCCAGGAGGTCTCTTGCCAGGCTGCCCACCCTCTCTCTCCAAGAGTACAGGCTACAGGCAGCTGGGTGCTACTAGGGGTCAGACAGAGCTGAAGGGCAGAAGTGAGAGAGAGAGAGAGAGAGAGAGACAGAGAGAGAGACAGAGACAGAGACAGAGACAGAGAGAAAGAGACCCTAGCCACTCACTTCAGGATACAAAGACCACAGCCATGCACACAATTAAAAGTGAAAATAACAGGCAGAGGCAGGCAGATTTCTGAGTTCGAGGCCAGCCTGGTCTACAGAGTGAGTTCCAGGACAGCCAGGGCTAAACAGAGAAACCCTGTCTCGAAAAACCAAAAAAAGAAAAAAAAAGTGAAAATAACTTTATTGGGACCCACAGACACAAATTCTGTGTCCATAAGACTGTTTCCTGGAAACCTGGACCTGGCACTGAGTCACTGCTCCCCTGAAGCACAGCAGAGGCCAGTGGCTTCTCATTGGTCTTCTGGGACAGGGCCTGCAACATGGCTGTGACCTGGGTTTTAGTTACATGTGGGTAGGAGGCAGTACAGAATGAAGAGACCCCAGGAGTGGAGAAACACCCCCATTTTACACACACACATGCACATACACACACATGCATATGTGCAAACACACACACCCATATGTGTGCACGCACACACATACATAAGCACCCCCACACGTGTGTACACACATGCACATGTGCACATACATGCACACACACACACACACCTGTTCTAGTACTTGGTAACATTATATCCCCCCTGTATTGTGGTCAACCAATAGGGCTGTAGATGTAACTGTTGGTAGGGTGCTTGCTTAGCACACATGGAGCTCTGGGTCTAACCTCCTGTACCACATAATACTGGGTGTGGCGGTGTTCTAGGGAGGTAGAGGCAAGAAGATTAGGGCTCCAGGGTCATCCTCAGATACACAGTAAATGTGAAGCGAACCTAAGCTACATGAGACTCTGTTCCAAAACCAAACCAAACCAAACAGATCAACCAGGACTGAACACCACAGTGTCACCTCCTCAGAGGTAACCCTGCACTGGGCCCAGCCTCAGACACTCTGTCCCCTCCTCAGGGAGGTGACTCTGCCCTGGGCCCTTCTGCACCCCACCTGCTCCACTTCCCTAATCTGTTTCTCGGCTCCATTCTTGGCTCCATTCCAGGGCACTGGTGTCCAGCTCCTTGCCCTCTAACTCTGACTCTGGCCCCAGAAGCAACTGACCCTCTGCCCAAGGGGTTCTCAGAGCTACATGCCAAGTCACCTGTAATTTCCTGGTTCAGTTCAAACCCTGCCCTTTGCTACACTTGGGTCTAAGATGGCAGCTCTCAGCCTCCTGGCACTGTGACCCTTTAAGACAGCTCCTCACGCTGGGGAGACGCCCAACCATAAAATGATTTTCACTGCCACTTCAGAACTGATTTTGCTACTGTTAGGAGTAGTACTGTAAATATCGGACATGTAGGATATCTGACCTGTGATCCCTTGTGAAAGGATCTTTTGACACCCCTCCCCGCGAAGGGGTCACGACCCACAGGTTGAAATCCACTGGTCTAAGAGGTCTACATTAAGGACAGCAATTTCTTAGGGGTCTAGCCACACAAGGTGGCCATAGAAAGGAATATTTCAGCTTCCATCCCATCCTGCCTTGCTAGTATCTCCTGCAGTTGCTCATTTGTCCAAATGGCTACCATCGTGTCTGTGCATATTTGCCAGGGAGGTCTGCAAAGCTCCCTGCACTGCACCACCAAGCGCCTACTTGACACCAATAGGACACCATAGTTCTGAGACAACCAACACTCAGAGTGTGTTACCTGGCTGACTCTCGAAAGAAAAGCTCAGTGGGTGTGGGATAGCCCGTGTGTTCCTTGCAGGGACTGTGTCAATGTCACTTGAAGTGACTCAGCACCGTCAGCCTTTCTTCCCCTTTTCTGATTGACCCTCAACACAGCCTCACCCCTTAGGACACCTCCACGGGGGGGGGGGCACTCAGAGGACCTTGACACCCCGGCACAGAGAGATGCCTGGCAATGCCTGTAGACTGATGCTCCAGGATTTCCAGAGGCGATGAGCTCACTGTGGTCCAGTGAGACTGAAGTCCACATCCTAAGTATAGCTGTCGCTGCATGTCTAGAATATATATAAACCCGTATTTGGGGAATGACCGATGAGCATCGGCATCTGGTTGACCTGTCTGTGCATCCGCAGACAGCTGATATATTGGGAAGGTCGGTGACTTGGCCAGTGAGGCCCAAGAGGAGAAGAAAACGAGTTTAGAAAGCCCAGGATATGTAAATCAATCTTGTGACAGAGTGCAGCAAGGACGGTAGCCCTGAAGAGTCAGTCGAGGACACCAGAGTCAAACAGCCTTTGCCCGCCCATTTATTTAGATAGGTAAAACTTAGCTTTAATTATGGAACAGAATACTGCAGGAGATATTTTCAAAGAGAAATGAGCTCTTAATAATCTGGACTCTCCTTACAGTCCTCAACTATTACATCTTTAACCGTCTCTGCTGGAAAAGCACAGCTGCAGCTGTGGAAGTCTGTGAAGTCAGAGCCGAGGGAGCAGATGTGGGCGGGGCCCTGAGCGGAGGAAGCAGATGTGGGCGGGGCCTGAGCTCAAAGGTGCAAGTACCTGGGGTGAAAATAATGAAGAGGTGCAATTCCAACAATGGCGGCTGCAGTGGGGGAAACTGAGGCAGAGGTGAATGAAGACATTGGCACTAGGAGCCTGTGTGGTGCCTGGGGAGGTCTGAGAACTGTCCCCACCAACCTAATTCATTACTGGAGCCAAATCTCATTACACTCTAAAACCAGGGAACTTGGCTTCTGGTGGAGAGGTCACGTTTGGAGTTATTTTATCTTGTAGTGCCAAGGATTAAAGAGATTATATTAGGGTTTTGGTTTTTTGTTTGTTTGTTTGTTTTTCCTGACAGGGTTTCTCTGTGTGGGCTGCTGGCTGTCCTGGAAGGTATACTGTAAACCAGGCTAGCCTTGAACTCAGATCCCTGTCTGCCTCTGCCCACCGAGTGCTAGGTATTGAAGGCACGTGCTGCCGGACTTAGCTCCATCTCTGGCTTGTGCTCTTTAATGGATTTCAGACTCACAGTGTCACAAGCCTCGGGGGCCCTGGCGGTGGCTTTCTTTTTTGTTTGTTTGGGGTTTTTTTTTAATTTTGTTTTGTTTTGTTTTTTGTTTTTTTTTTTTCGAGACAAGGTCTCTCTGTATAGCCCTGGCTGTCCTGGAACTCACTCTGTAGACCAAGCTGGCCTCGAACTCAGAAACTCACCTGCCTCTGCCTCCCGAGCGCTGGGATTAAAGGCTTGTGCCACCACTGCCCGGCTTGGCGGTGGCTTTCTGTCTTTGCATGGTTCCTGTTCTTACCCCAAGTCTCTCATCCCCAAGATCCCTGTTCACGTGCTCCCTGTGGCATAACTTCGGGAGCTCCTCCCCAGAGAGAAAAATATGGTGCTAGCTCAGGGCCTTAGACCCTTAAAGGCCTTCTGGGAGGTTGGAGGCCATGGAACTAATGGCTTCTGGTAGCCTTTCTTGTTTGGTGTGAAGCTGGAGTACACACAGGGAAAGGTTCTGACAGAATTCTCACATGCCCAGCGGCCATTCTTCTTTGCTGACAGAGTCCGAGGTCCCAGTACAGCTCTCCAGCTCAGACATGTTCTGGGAGTGAGAACACATTTCCAAAAGTAAATAGCCAAGAGGCTGCACTAGGAACTTTTGTGGAGACCATCTAATGTGCCTAACGTTCTTATCGGCAGTTTGTAACTTCAGCCTCTCCAGAGGCCTGAGTGAGATAGAGGCTTAGACCCCAGGGTGGCAATGTGTGGACGTGGTAGAAGCACCAAGAATCAAGGCCTAGAAGGAGGGCACCAGGAGTGGGTGTGTGCCCTCCAAGGGGTATTTGTCACTTTCTCTCTCTCTCTAGTTTCCTGTAGTGACTTTGATAGGACTCAGAACCACCTAGAACACCAGCCTCTGTGTGTGTGTGTGTGTGTGTGTGTGTGTGTGTGTGTGTGTGTGTGTGTAAGGGGTGAGGGGCCCTTAAGGGAAGGGCTAATCAAAGAGGTAAAACCTACCCTGGGCATGGGTGGGGACATTCTGTGGGCTGGGAGTCCTAGACTGAACGAAAAGGATAGTAGAACCCTGGCATTCACAGCATTATCTGTGGACACACACCCCTGCAGCCACCCCTGCAGCCACTCCTGCAGTCACAGCTAGGGCAGCTGAGCCATCCCCTCTGTTGATGGCCTTGTACCAAGCACTATTAAGTCAAAACAAGCCTCCACAGGCCCCCAAGCCACAGGATCAATCAATGATGAACTAAAATTCCAAATCCATGAACCAAAACAAACGGTTCCTCCTCACAAGCCGAGTCTCTTCGGTATGTGTTATCTCCAGTGAAGGCTAAGAAGTCTCGATCGGTGGACTTCCCGATCCTTGCGGATTGACAGTGTTTGCTAGCCCATCAGCTCAGGTGAGTCAGCTGTGGTCAGATGCATCCAAGAAAACAGTTCCAATGATAAGAGGATGCTGAAGGGCAAATGCACGCTGACCAATTTGGCCTCAAAGCTCCGTTTTCGTTGCTGGGAATGGAACCCAGTGCTTTGTGCACGCTAAACAAATGCACTATTGTCGAGCCACGTCTCCAGCTCTCCAACTGATAAGTCAGAACTTTATAATGTATCCCAGTCTGGCGTTGAACTCATGATCCTCCTGCCTCAGACTCCCAAATGCTGGAGGAGTTACAGGTGGCTACCACCACACCTGACTTGTCAGCATCATCTTGAAGAGCCATTCTTTGACCCTTTGGCTCTGGCTCACTTGACAATCAAGGCTCTGTTATCTAGTGACGCTCACAACAGAAGTGAGGCCATCTTTGTGTCTGTTTAATTCATCTTTTTATATCTTGGCATTCTTCGGTGGCCATCCTCTCATTTCTTATTGGCCAGGATTGGTCACATGACCCACGCTAAGCCCCTAACAGGATGGTAAACCATTGGTTTACTCAGTCAGAGCCCAACCCCAAGGTGCACAGTGTCTGGACCTCAGGACAAAACTGTGCTCTTGGAAAGAAGGACAGAAGGGCAGATCCTGAGCGAAGGACTTCAGATCGGTCCCCAGGATTTTGTTCTGTCAAAGACCTTGATAAAAAGCTTCACCTCGAATTTGTCCCAGCAAGATTCTCAGATACTGTTGGACCCTTCCTGGGCCTGGGTCAACCTGAGGTCCCAATATCCCACTAAGAGGAGAAAGCTAGCCAAGTGTCTCATGCAGACAGTCTGCTGAGTGTCACGGAGACCACCTGTCACCATTCTGTGTCTGGAGAAGCTGTGTTCTCATGCTGGCTTTAGGGAGCTGGCCCTCTTCCTGCCCTCAGTCCAACTGTGTGTGTGCCCACTTCCTCCTTGCCTGGCTCCCTGGGAAGTGTGCCCCTGCGTGGCTCACTGGGGCTCCCTTAAGCTTCACCCGCTGCAGTTGCACTGTCCCAGAGTTGGGCAAAGGACAAAGACACTGAGCTATGCCACACAGGGCCCCACGCAGGCGAAGGAGGCTGGAAATCCCTCCTGGGGCTTACATGCTGTCCTGCTCTTTCAGATGGTCTCACTCTTGTTTTAGTGGTGTCTATGATCATCACCTCATACCCTTCTGCCCAGGCAGCCCACCTCGTGCCTTTCTGGCCATCTGTCTGTGAACATTTGGCTGTTTCTGCCTCTTGGAGTATTGCCAAGGGTGCTGGTCTGAGCACCAGTGTGCACACTTTTGTGCAAACAGAAGTTTTCCGTCCTTCTAGAAAAATACCCAGGAATAGAACTGCTAGCCAAGTCATCCTGGCAGGAAGGGAATCCATATTTCAGGGTTTAATGGGTGGCATCAGAGGGGCTATGGCATGGGCTGGGCTGTCTGTCTTACCACAGAGGTTAGCCAAAGACCAGTTCTGACTGGTTGCCATTCAATAGTCTCAGGGTACCTGCAACCCCAGTGGGGAGACCGGGTCTTTGACATTGGTCTTGTGGGAGAGATGAGGTGGCGTTTTACCAAGGACATAGAAGGGCCAGGACTCGGGATAGGAAGCCCTCACCCCCACTGATGTATCAGGCATTAATATTTCACTCCAATTTTAACACCTATGCCACTTTCCTCTATTGGATCTTTTTAGACTTGAAAGCAAATCTTAGCTAATTCTCATAAGAGCCACGTATGGATTGGCCAGAAATTTAATTACCTCTATTAAGCAGCTAATAAATATTTACTACAAACCTCATTGCACCATAAAATTGAAAATGGTGCCGTTGCATGCTGGTTGGGCTGAGAGGCTGGAGTTGGGCTGAGCTGTGGAGCCCTGCGCAGTGCAGTGTCTTCTGTAATGAGCCTATTGCTCGCCAGTGCCTTTGATCTGAGTTTGATCAGAGTTTCATCCAGCAAGCAAGCACCCTTACAGGGCTAACTTCAGTTGCAGTTCCAAAACAGTTAGTTCCCTTGGATTACCCAAGGAAAGCATTTTCCACTGAGATGGCTTGTAAATTAACCGAAAATTTAGTGTATTCATAACTTTTAAATTGTAGATCTCAGCTCTCTTCCTTGGTCTCTTAAATCCATCAAATTTTTTTTTCCTTCTCTTAAATCTGAAATGTGCCATGGGCTGCTTTCTCAGAGAGATATATACCCTTGACATTTCAAAATTTATGGAAAAAAATCACTAAAATTCCTCAAATGTTATGTTGAAATGTAGTCAGCCACCCTCTGTGTGTGTGTGTGTGTGTGTGTGTGTGTGTGTGTGTGTGTGTGTGTACATGCACGCCCAGTGAAAATGTAATCATGGGAAAACCTTAAATATTGAAGTATTTATCCAAGGGACCCCAAAAATGTTCTGCAATGAGTAGCGAGTCACTCAGGTAAGCTTTCAACCAGACTCTCCAGTTCTGGTTTGAAGTGTGTCCCCTGGTGATTGGATGACCTTGTCCTTCACAAACTCGGAGTCAGTCTCAAGGTTAAAAACATGCTCTGGAAACCTTTCAAGCGCTGGGCCCGTCTCTTCTGTATTAGGCAGTGTTCTGTGGAGGAACAGAACCGTCGGCTGTGTAGCTACTGTTGAAGGGGGTTCAGTAGGTTGCCTTGCACAGTAGGGCTGGGTAGTTCAGCAGTGACTGTCTGCTCACTGAAGAGCTTGAGAACCCAGAAGCTGCTCAGTCCATAGTTCCAGCAGCAGCAGTGGGGACAGGCATGTTCACCAGCAACTGAAGGCAAGCTTTGGGATCCTGGGCTACCTGCTGGAGGGCGCTGCTCATTCTGAAGAAGGGCCTTCCTCCCTCGGTTGATTCTCTCTGGAAGTGTCTTCACAGACCTGCCTGGGGTATCTCTTAGTTGAATTCAGAATCCTTTAGTTGAAAACCCATTCAAACCTCCAGAATCCTTAAAGTTTCCATCTCTGGCTGGCCACAGCCTCACTTTCAGTGGCGGTGACAGCTCCACAGGTCAGTGTGAGGAGCAAGGGGATGGCAGGCAGGAGACAAAGGACCAGGCCTTAACATGCAGTTATCAAGAATGGATAGACCTGGGAGATGCAGTGGTTAAGAGCACTGGCTGCTCTTCCATAGGACCTGGGATTGATTCCCAGCACCCATATGGAGGCTCACAACCATCTGATATTCCAGTTCCAGGAGATCCGTCACTCCACTGGCTTCTGTGGCACTGCATGTTTGAGGTGCACAGATGTAAATGCAGTACAAAGATGTAAATACATCTTCCCAAAAAGTGTGTGTGTGTGTATCTGTGTGTGTGTGTGTGTCTGTGTATGTCTGTGTGTGTGTCTGTATCTGTGTGTATCTGTGTGTGTGTGTCTGTATCTGTGTGTGTCTGTGTGTGTGTATCTGTGTGTATGTGTGTATGTCTGTGTGTGTGTCTGTGTGTGTGTATGTCTGTGTGAGTCTGTATCTGTGTGTGTGTGTCTGTATATGTGTGTATGTGTATATATCTGTGTTTGTCTGTATCTGTGTGTGCAGACCTTTGGACACCAGGTTGCTGAGCAGGGCAATGGTTAATGGGCTTTGCTGAACCACATATTCAGGAAGAGCTTTCTTTGTGGTTGCCTGGTTGTGTGTGGTAGCAGTTTGGGCTGGCGCATTTGGGCATCCATGGGTCCAGCTGGCTGCATGTCAGTGCTTCTGACATGGCTGGGTTTTGCAGGAGGCAGTGCAGGCTTCTGCCAGGTGTATACTGCTCACTGGGATGTCTTAATTATCCTCTCAGATGTCACTGAGGGCTGGTGACCCTATATAGAGTTCCCATGTCATTAGAGAGAGGACCCCAGCATGCCAGCTCTTTCCAACATATGGATGCCAGGAATAAACATCTCAGAGAATCATAAGTGATATTATTAAATTATTCTTTTATGTGTATGGGCGTTTTGGCTCCACGTATAACCGTGTGTCCCATGTGTGCAGTATCCTCAGAGGCCAGAAGAAGGTGTTGAATTCTCCTCATCTAGAGTTACAAGATAGTTGTGAGCTGTGTGGGTGCCGGGAATCTAACCCCGGTCCTCTGGAAGACCAGCCAGTGCTCTAACGGCCAATTTCCCCAGCCCTGCTTTTGAGAGACTTTAAAGTAAATCATTGTTCTTAGATATGGAGAGAAAATGAAAGCCACATTCTGGACAAAACAGTCTCATTTTCTTAAATCTTATCCTAACTTTTTTTTTTTTTCATCTTTGGGGATCCAGAGGATTCCCATGGGAACATTCATGTCCCTTGGCTTAACTACCCTGGAGACTGGACAGAGGATATTGAGGAGACCCATGGCACCCTGTGATGGTGGCCATGGAGGCCTGGTGGTACAGTCTTTTTATTTAGAGATATAGAACAAAGTGCCTATCCCAACAGCAAAATCCCCAAGCTGAGTTAGATCCCCTAATTTTGGTTCTTCAGCTATATGGGAGGAAATTTTTTAGTTTGCCATATACTCAAAAAGAAACAGCAAGGGAGAAAAGACATTCCCTGGAATTAACCTTCTGAGGGCCCCAGGGAGTACCTGGAGGGCCTCTCCTCGACTGGTAACCTCCTGAGGTAGCCCTTCCCCAGGTCTGCCTTTTGGGCTCCTAAATGTCTTAGAATGGCTGAGCAGGCATAGGGCAATTAGAGTCTGGATTTGCCTACTACAGAATGTGGCTGTTAGGCCCAGTGAAACTCCAGTGGAGAAAACTGATTGTCCCTTTGCTGGTGGGTGTCAATAGCTTCTTGGATAAGGGTGGCACACTGTGGCCAGTCTGGCTTGAACTGTGTAGGACTCATGCATGCCGTCACCGTCTGTGAGTTCATATGTCTGTGAGCCCTGTTGTATCTGGAAGACATTGTTTCCTTGGTGTCTTTCACTACCTCTGGCTCTTACAGTCTTTTTACCTCCTCTTCCGCACAGATCCGTGAGCCTTGAGGGAGGGCTTTGACAAAGACACCCCACTAAGGCGGAAGGCTCCAAAGTGTCTCACTCCATACATTGCCCAGCTGTGTGAATCTTTCGTTTGTGATTTTTTAAAACGAATTATTTATTTATTGTATGTACATTTGTACACTGCAGCTGTCTTCAGACACACCAGAAGAGGGCATCGGATCCCATTATGAATGGTTGTGAGCCACCATGTGGTTGCTGGGAATTGAACTCAGGACCTCTGGAAGAGCAGCCAGTGCTGTCAGCCGCTGAGCCATCTCTCCAGCCCTCTGTATCTCTTGTTAATAAGCATCTACTACAAGAAGAAGCGTCTCTGATGAGAGGTGAGCAATGGATGCTCTGGTATAAACCCCAGCACCCTGTGGTAGCTGTAGGTACTTAGTTGTATGGGTTGGAGATGCCAGAAAGTACTGGAAATAGGCTCAAGAAAGAGCCTGATAGGGGCCACCGGGAACAGCTGGGAGACCCCAGGCCTGCCAAGGTTTTAAAAACTTAAGAGGGTAGAAATGACTCATCTGTGTCAGTGGTGGGAGGTGTTTGGGAGGGACAAGTGTAAGGTCATCGGCTGGTAGCTTCATAAGAGGAAGGAGAGAGGAGAAGGAACGTGCAAGTCTCCTGGCTTTAGCCATGCAATGCCTTTTGACACTTTGGGACTCGGTGAGCAAGGTCAACACTAGATGTGGCCTTTCATCCTCACACCTCCAGAGTGGGGATCCAGAATAAACCTCTTTATGTTAAACCTTCTATAATCTATGGTGTGTTCTTTGCAATAGAACATGGACTGACCTACTATTCTCAAGGAAACTCCAGGAGCACCCATGCTGGCCATATCCACTCAAGTGACTAGTACTGTCTCAGAGCCCAGCCTGGGCAGAGTCTCCTGATGGAAGGGCTCTGCTGTGCAGCCTGATTAGAACTTTGGTGTGGGTGGGCGACTCCCTCTTCCACCCACTGGCTTTGTCACATACAGTCCACTTAACCAGCTATTCTGAGGGCACCCAGGACGTTCCACCATGAATGGTGACAATGGCCTCCTGCTCCAGGCTTTCAAGACCTTGGCTTTCTGGAGACAACAGTGAAATGGACCCTAGGTCCTCTGTCTCATTAGGTATTTTCTTTCCTCTGTTTTTTTTTTCGATGTGTGGCACATGTGTATTTCCATGAACATGCACATGTGGGGACAGGGATCAACATTGGGTATCTTCCTCAACTATTTTCCATCTTATTGAGATAATCTCCCCTTCTGAACCCAAAGCTTGCTCATTTGGCTAGACTGGCAGGCCAGGGAGCTCCCAGGGAGCCCCCAGGGGACCCCCAGGGAGCCTCCTCTGTCTGGGATATCAGGCTTGTACTGCTGCCCCTGACAGTGTCGGCGGCACTGGGCATCCAAACTCAAGCCCTCATGCTTGATTAAAAGCACTTTCCTGACTGAACCTTCTCCTGGCCACTGTCATTTTTTAAAATTACATTTGTGTGTGTGTGTGTGTGTGTGTGTGTGTGTATACATACCACATATGATGTAGAGGAGATTGAATTCAGGGGAACTATGTAGATCTTCAGAATTGTTAAATTAGTGACAAGTGCCTTTAACCTCTGAGCCATATATATCCCTGGCTCTTTCATTTAATTTTGAATGTGACAAACTTCCCAACTTCCTACCTGTGTGTCAGTTCAGGGCCAATGACCTTCCACTTTGCAGTGCTTGTGGAAGAACCATCAGCAGGTGTGGGTTTTTTGTTTGCTTTTGAGACAGGGTTTTTCCTGTATATCCTTTGCTGTCCTGGAATTTGCTCTGTAGACCAGGTTGGCCTCGAACTCACAGAGATCTGCTTGCCTCTGCCTTCTGAGTCCTGGGATTAGAAACGTGTGCCACCACTAACTGGCCCAGGTGTGAGCTTTTAAACTATATGATTTCATAGACCTCATTCCCATGACAGTTGGGTTTTATGTACAGTCTGGTGGCCTGCAGGCTTCTTCATTAGGACCCACAGTGAGAGCTGCATCTCTGGATGCTTAAACATACCCATGTATATCATGCTGAAGCAAAGCTGGAGGTTCTTCCTGGAGTTCACCCTCCTCCTCCTCCTCCCCCTCCTCCTCCTCCCCCTCCTCCTCCCCCCCCCCTCCTCCTCCTCCTCCCCCTCCTCCCCCTCCTCCTCCTCCTCCTCCTCCTTCTCTTCCTCCTCCTCCTCTTCCTCTTCTTCCTTCTCCTCCTCCTCCTTCTCCTCCTCCTCCCCCTCCTTCTCCTCCTCCTCCTCTTCCTCCTCCTCCTTCTCTTCCTCCTCCTCCTCCCCCTCCTCCTCCTCCTCCTCCCCCTCCTCCTTCTCCTCCCCCTCCTCCTCCCCCTCTTCCTCCTCCTCCTCCTCCTCCCCCCCTCCTCCTCCTCCTCCCCCTATTTCTTCTCTTTCTCCTCCTCCTTCTAAAGATGCTGGTCACACCCACTTAACTGATGGCCTTTGGACAGTTTGGAAAACATCGTGTGGATGGTGAGGGGCTGGGACATTTGGGACGCCTTCCTGTGGCTGAGCTGAGGCCTGTGGGGCAGAAGTTCTTCAGAAGGTGCTCTTGAGTGAACAGATGACACAGATCAGTCAGCTTAGCAGGGCAAAGGGTGAGAAAGCTCATGCCACACCCCAGGGCTGCCTCTGACATTTCAAGGCAGCTGTAATTTTTGTTTACATCAACCGATCCTGCTGGCCTTGAGTTACCACCATCCTTCCCACCTAGGGAAGCCAGGCTGGTCCCTTCTGAAGTAACAGGGCACTGTTTAGATTCTAAGTGTCCCCAGTGCAGGCCTGTGGCATGGTGGCTGCAGGGTCCTTACCAGAGAGGGCTTCCCCTCACAGCTCCCAAGGGGCAGGGTGGGGCTCACCGGCATATTTCCGCTGTGCAAGAGGGGAAACCCGGGCCCCGGAGATCAAGTGCCTTCCTAAGATCTCACAGTTACTCATGAGCTAACTTCTGCTTTCTCAGTCCTGCTCTAGAATTCTTCTGTTCCATTCTTAATTTGCTTCTCTGTCACTGCATTAGAGCCCAGACGGAAACCACGTGGGAGAGGAGACGGCTTATTTAGCTTCCACGTTCCCATCACAGCTGAGGGACATCAGGACGGGAGCTCAAGGTGGGAACCTAGAAGCAGGAGTGAAGCAGAGACTGTGGAAGAATACTGCTGACTTACTGGCTTGTCCAGCAACCCTTAGGGGGCTGTATCCCCCCCTCCCCATGTCATCAGGAGTCAAGAAAATACCTCAGAGCCATGCTCACAGGCCAGTCTGATGGAGGCAATTCCTCAACTGAGACTGCCTTTGCCCAGGTGTGTCTAAGCTGTGTCCAGTTGACAAAAATCCTCTCTCTCTCTCTCTCTCTCTCTCTCTCTCTCTCCTGGCAGGGTTTCTTTGTGTAGTTCTGGCTGTCCTAGAACTCCATCTGTAGACCAGGCTGGCTTGGAACTCGGAAATCAGCCTGCCTCTACCTTCTGAGGATTAAAGGCGTGTGTTATTTTTATAAAACCACTGGCTATGTCTGCCTTTTAAAGAAAACACTTCACTGAAATGTTCTGGGAGGCTTTAGCTAGAGAAACCTGGTCTTTGCAAAGACCTGTAATCCCAGCACTCAAGTTGAAGGATCAGGAGAGCAAGGTCAGATTCAGCTTGGTAGGGGCAGCCAGGAAAGGTACTTGTGGATGTCAGAGACCCACCAAGCCAAATGTTGTAATCCCATCCCAGCACCCCTTGGCACGATGGGAGGCAGGAGGAAGAAGCACGTGGACACTGGCATATGCCATACTCTCCTGGAGTATACCAGGCAAAGGCAGCATCATACGAACCTTCCTCAACAAGGTCCAAAGCAAGAGCCGATTCTCGAAAGCTGTCCTATGACCTCCACGTGTGTGCTATAACACATGCCACATGCCGAAGGCATGAAGCCACTGAGTCAGAGGTGCAACCTGGGGGAAAGGTTCTGAGATGCCAGCCAGCCTGGGTCCTGCCGGATGGTCGGGGCGGGGGGTGGGGGGAGGGCTCGCAGCCAAGCTGACCACTGTGGCCACTGAAGGTGAAGGCCACCCAGCCGAGGGCCGTGGCGGGATTGTTTGGCTCATGGGCCCTGTGTTCAGGACTCTCAGATCCCGAGCTATGGGTTCTTTCTCCTATAGCTCTGAGGTAGACTCCTTTTTTAAGCTGGCACAGAGGTCTCCATGGCACTTGGAGTCTAAACTAAAAACACAACATGCATATCTGGCATGCACAAAACCTTGGGTTTGATCTCAGCACCCAAACCAAAACAGAACAGAAGACATCACACAACGTAGGTAGGCGAGGTCTGCCATCAGGTATCTACTGTGGGTTTCAGACGCCCACCAGGTCAGCTATCAAAGAACAGCTTCATCCCCTCTCCCCTGGCTTATAGGAAGGGCCTAAGGGCTTCCAGTGTAGAGATGAGTTCTAGATGCACAGTCCTGTCAAGAAGAATTTGCCTCCTTCCTGAAGGCTCTAGATGCTGGGCCATACCTGTGTCTGTCTGCAGCTCCTCTGCCCCGCAGTTTCCAGAGCTGACTTCTTGTGACATAGTTAGATAATGTGTCATTGTTGTTCCAGTTTGCTGTGTGTATCTATCGAACGGAGGAAAAGAGTGTAAGTTGATTTTAATGGACTACAAGCTGTTATTTAATCTTGGCAGTGGATACCGGCAGGGCATCCCATACCAGAGGGAAATCAAAGGCCGGTCCATAACCTGCAGGGCCTGGCATCCTTGGCTCCTCCTCTCCTCTCCTCTCCCCTGGAGTTGCCCCCACTCCTGGCTGTAGTCACACTGGCCTCCCTGAGTGCTCACTGACCTCAAGGCCTTTGCTTTTCATGCCGCAGTCCACATGGTACCTTGCCCCTTTTCCTTCCGGTCCATATTCTGCCTCCTAATCTGCCTTTCCCCTGACCCTTGCTCAGGCTTCCTCTCCCTTGCCTTCCCTCGGTCCCTCAGTTTCCCTTGCTATAGATCAACCTGTGGTTGATTTATTTCCGTTTCTACCCACTAGATGGTAAGCTCAACGGAACGGGAACATCCTTGGCTTTGTGCTAGCAGGACTGAAGGGATGCCAAGCCGCTCACTGCTTGCTCCCTCGGCAAGCAGGTCTGGGCAGACGTTTGGAAGAGGAGGTGGGCGAGGGTTCTTCCCTCTGCATCCATGTGGCGTTCAAGCTTTAAAGATGAGGGAGCATGCCATTTCCCAGTGTTTTCAGGAAGATAGGATGTCGCATTGCCTAGGATTAGAATGATTCTTACTATTTCTAGACACTCCCCCCCACCCCCACCCCCGGGATGGAGTAGCTCCACCCACCTTGCTTCCTTGGCTGCTGCTGTGTGGGAGGAGCTCTGCCGTCTACTGGACTATTCCAGCAGCCATTGGCTTTTGTTTGCTAAGGGTTCGGGAAAATCAAAGGAACCAGCCTGTGGGTCGGGGAGGGGACTAACCAGCATCGAGGGAAAGATGGCCTCTGGGATCAGACCGAAGGCATAGATAGATCAATCCGTGTTGCCCTTTGTCTCCTGGGGTTTGCTGTGTGGGGCTTGCAAATAATGCCCCTGCTTCCCGTGACATTCACTGAAGAGCCCTTTTTCTTGGAAGAGCTGTGGAGTGGGATGTATCTTCAGGAAACGTTAAAGATAGGGGCTGAGTCAAAACTACCAGGTGGAGAAAGACCACGTCAGGACTCTCTTTCCCTTGTACAATTTCAGGCAAGTGTTTGAGAAAGCACAGATGGTATGTGCATGTGTGCACATGTGCACACAAGAATCCTGGGATGAATCCCTTAAAATGAGAACACTTTTGTTTCCTGATTGGCCTACAGAGATGAGAAAAAAAAAAAAAAAAAAAAAGGAAAGGAACTGTGTATGTGGCCCATTTCCAACCTCCTATGTCCCCCATTCCCCACTGCCCTCCATCTCCTCAGCATGATATAGACCTGGGAATGTGCTCTGTCACCCTTAGGCCTCTCTGTGTCTCCTGTGTGAACTGTCCTGACCTGTAGCCCACTTCTTTGATAGTGTGACTCTTCTGTGCAGGAGTCCACTGAGGGACAGGACTGGGCAGGAACGGGACGCAGTGTCACCTCAAAGCTGGGACCCTTCTACCATCATCAGCATCTTTTAGTCAAAAGATGTTGTATTGGACTTGTGGCCACGAATCTCCAGTAAGTTTAGACATCATGATCAGCATTTAAAAAATAAAAATAAAAATAGATAAAAATAAAATTGGGAGCTGAGCTGGCTTAGTGGTGAAGGCACTCGATTCCGATCCTTTTGACTTGAATTTGATTGCCAGGTCTTACATGGTAGAAGAAAAGGATAGACTCTTGTGAATTGTTCTTTAACTTCCACAAGTGTGCCCCACCTCAAATAAAAATAACTAAAAGTATAATAAAAATAAGTAATAGAAGCTACATAGTGAGCGTGAGGCCAGCCTTGGTTACAGAAGACAGAGAGAGAGAGAGAGAGAGAGAGAGAGAGAGAGAGAACTCCAGAGAGACCCAAGCTTGCTAGGGAGCAGTGGAATTTGCCTGTAATCCTAGCATTTGGGAAGGTGAGAATTTCAAGTTTGAGGCTCTCTTGGTCTACATAGTGGAACCCTGTATTAAAATTAATAGCTAGATAGGGCCAGCAAGCTGGCTCAGTAGGTGTGGATGCTTGCTGTGAAGCCGGGCAATCTGAGTTTGATCCCAGTGACCCACAAGGCAGAGGGAGGTAACTGACTTTTGTCCTCTGACCGCCACACTTAATCATGATGTGTGTTCCCATATGCACAGTGTACACACACACACACACACACACACACACACACACTGGATACATAAGTAACTAAAATCATTTAAACATTAACAAGTAGACCAGAATAATCAGAGCACATTACATGTTTGGGATTAAGTATTGATGAATATGTGGGTGTGTATCACATATTCAACAGGTTTGAAAGCTACTTGCTGAGAAGTCTTACTGAAACTATAATTTTGCTGTGTGTCTCTCCTTTGCTAGTATTTAATGTTTTAGTGAGCGAAATGTCAGCTCACTTCAGCACACATCTGCCCTGCAGGGGCAGGTGGCTTCTGCTCCTGGAGCTGTCATTTGAGGCACTGGGAGGGGCCTGATGACACCTGTTCACAGGCCTGAAGCCCCCGACACCATGCGACGAATACTTTTCCTCTTAGCACAACAGATGGGAGCGGCTTTCTGGACAGTTGCATTTCGGTGAGTCATCACGAGACCTGCATGCATCCTAAAATGCAGCAAACTGAGCATGAGAGGCCACATAAATTCCTGAGAGAAATTTCTTTGTCCAGAAACAGTGTCGGCGTGTTGTTCAGCGTTGCCATAGGGAACAGCCAGCTTTGCTTTTGAAATGCCCAGAGCAGAGCCCTCTGATTGGTTCTCCGTACTGCTCATCACTTCTGCCCAGCAACTGGCGCTGCGGTGGCCAGAAACCCGCCCCCAAAGCCCTGGCTCTGATGGGGCAAACTTCTTTATGCTGCCCTCTGTGTTTCCCCAAAACAGGGGGTCTGGAGCTGCTAAATGGGAGAAGAAGGGCTCGGGGTGGGGGAGCAGCAGCTGGTCTCACCCGTAGAGAGCTCCACGCGGCTGGACTCTACCCACTCATTCTGAAGAAGGCTTACTAGTGCTTTGGCAGAGAATAAAAGGAGCCACGCAGCCATAGGAAGCCCCACGCACAGGTCTTTGTACCTTCTGCCTGGTGGCTTATTTGAAAAGAGTCCAAATAGTGCAGCCTAGAGAAGGAAGCCTTTCTGGATTTGGGCAGTTTTCCTTGTGCCGTGAAAGGCGTGTGAGAAAGGTGCCCTGGACAGGGCTGGGGTCGAACAGTAGAGGTCTGAGAACACGGTTAAAGAAGGCAGGGGCACTCTGAGCATTCCGGGCCATTAAAGACACCCACGAGGGGAAAGGGGCTAATAGTGAGCTCCAGGGTCCTCATAGATGGGACTGTCGTTCTAGCACTGTTGCCTTGGGGAACCCTGGATCTGACCTGACTCTGAACTCAGAACTGTGGCCTGTGGCCCAGATGAGGGCGCCACTGGCCTAGCTGAGCCTGGCTAGCAAGGCCTATGTGGGCTCTCGAACAGGCACCTGTTGGGCTACTGCATTCAGAGATGTCCTGTCAGACTATCCAGGCTTCTAGAACATTCCATGAGGTAAGCTGGACAGAAGATGCTGGACTTCCTGCGCAGCCTGGTCACACTGGTCTCCGTTCCAGCCTAGGATCCGACAAACTTTATTGAGAAGGGATGTGTGAGCTTCCAGATGACTTGGAAACAATCATGGCCTCTTTGCTCAAGTGTCTGAACTTTGTAAGGATAGACCCCCATTTGCTCCCATCTTGCCATGGCAGTAGGGACATCTGGTGGGGCCCTGTGACCATGAGACAGCAAGATGAAGCTGCTGGAGAAATGGGTGTCCCTGGCTTAGAGAAGTACCCAGGACAAATTGGCCACCCTGTCCACACAGGGCAGATCCACTTCGGGTGGGTATGTAGGGAGCCGAGGAGGACTCTGCTAAACCCCTAGAGCTGGGTCAGATGGTACCAGACCCGCCTGTGAGCATACGAGGGGCATGTGTGAGGGTGGCATGGCTGTGTGCTAATGTGGACTGTGAGACCTGCCCGCCTGCCTGTGAACTCTGTCGGTGAAGATGTGTGTTCTTGGACAGGAGACACTAGGAACGAACTCTGCACGCGTGTCAATGGGCGCCCGCGAGTGAGTGTCTTCTACAGGTGCAAGGACCTGAGTGCCCGAGTAGGCGAGACTGTTGGGCCGCCCGTCGAGGTGGCAAGGCGAGGAACCTTCCTTGCTTCCCCTCCGCTCGACTGGCTTTTTGACCCGGAAAGACCGGGACGCGGGCGGGGCGCGAGGGCGCGCGCGCGCGCGCGGAGGGGCCAGGGCCCTGAGGGCCTGGGGCGCGCGCCGCCGTTGCTAAGGCCGGCGGCGAGCGCGGGGCCGAGGGTCCCTAGCAACGGGCGCGGGCGCGCGCCAGCCGAAGGGGATGAGGGGGGGGGCGGGGAGGCGCGCGCGGGCGGCGGGGGCGGGCGCGCTGGGGCGCGCGCCCAGGCGGCCCGCGGGGATTTCCAGCGCGCGAGAGGAAGTGCCAGCGCGAGGGTGCGTGAGGCGGCGCGGCCGGCGGCCGCCGCGTGCGCGAGCCGGGTTGCAGCCCAGCAGGGACTTTCCAGCCGGCGGCGGCGGCGGCGGCCGCCGGCCCTTCCCCGCCCCCCGACATGGGGCTGCCCGGGGAGCTGGACGCTGCAGAAGGCGGCGGAGGATGCGCGCGGCGCCCCTGAGCCGGCCGAACGGGCGGGCCTCGGGGTAAGGTCGCGGGCCGGGGGCGGCGGGCGGCGGGGCGGCGGGCGGCTCCATCCCGGCGGCGGCCCCGGGCCCGGCGGGTCCTTCGCTGCCAGGCCCGGCCGCCTCACCGTCTGCGGTGCGGCCCGCCCGCCGCCCCAACTTTGGAAACTTTGTGTGTGCGGCCAGCTCCGGGCCCGAGGCGCCGGCGCTCCGGGCAGACGGGGCAGGCAGGCCTCGAGCCCTGGGTGCCCGCCCCGAGGGGTGCCGAGCCGTCAGCATCTCCGAGGCCCGGGGCTTTGGCGCGGTGCGGAGCGGCGGAGACAGGGTGCCCGCATAGATGAGCGTGCTCGCCCTGGCTGGTGGAGGTGGGTTTTTGAGCCATTATTTAAAAGTTTATACTGAGTCATTGCTCTGCAGATGAATGACTGATTCATAGTCGGAGAGCTGCAGAGAGGCTGGAAGGCAGGCGGTTCTGGGATCCAGCTGGGGCCGAATGCACACCTTCCACCTTCGATTAACACCAAAGGTCAGAGTGGGCTCCCCACGGGCGAGCCATTAAAACGATCCTTGCCGCGGGGCTTGCAGGTTTTGGAGGCGCCAGGCTATGGCTCATGTACGTTTCGCCACGTTTCTACACTGTCATCACCACCGGTTGGGGACCCGGGTATCAGGATTAGACCTTTAGAGAGAATTCTGCGTGGACAATTCTTTACCTTTAATTTAAAACGGCAACAACATGCAAATGGGTGAAGTGTTGTGGACGTGCTCTGAAATCGAAGAAGCATTCAGATTAATGATCGGTTGAAGGAACTGATTTTATTTTCACGGCTTTTGTACTGAGCTTTGACTCAGTTTTGAGAATGAAATAGAAGGGTGTGTGTGTGTGTTACGTACACACATTTGTAAGTATGCTCTTTTTTTGTGGAGTCTTAAAGGGTTTATCGAGTGTTGTATTGTCATCTTAATTTACATTCACAGCATACAACTGAAGAGGAGCCATAATTTTTTTTTTTTTGGTAGCATTTCTGTGACTAGATACACAAGTGAAATCTTTAGAAATGCTGTTTTGTATTGTGTGTAAAATGCTTATATGTAGAAATTGTTCAGGGGAACCCTCAGTCAGCTCTTAAAACCTTCTGGTGTTTTTCAGATCTTGGAAAATGGCCTGTTGAAAATACTGCATCATTGTAGGGTGTTTAGCAAAATAGTGTACAGCCATCCTTTACTTAAAGGAGAGGAAATGTTTCCCTTTTCGCCATATTGTGACATCTTATATATTAAGAACTAGTCTGAAGGTGAAAATTCTTTGGCCAGAGCAAATTGAAAACTGGGAAATTTATCACAGGAGTCAGAAAACCCTGTGTGTAGGGTCTGGTGATACATCCTGGCAGACCTTGGGGTCCAGCCTCACTGTTTGAAATCAGACCTTATCAGGGACAAGGTTTAAGATGTAAGGTGTCTCACCCAGACACCATCTGTTCCAGCTGTCACAATGCAGAAGTCGGGGAATCAAAAATCTGGCCAGGGAGAATTCCAGCATTTTTTAAACAAGACATTCATGTGAATTTTTCTGTGAGGGAAAAGAAAACCAATTTTTTTTTTTTTGGATGCTATCCATTCTTTTTGGAATTAATAAGATGGCCTCAGTGAGGAGGCTGCAGAGACATTCCGTTGGAAACAGGCAGTAGCAGCAGTCTGTTTCTGCTGCTCTTGCTGGTGCTTTGAAGAAAGTCCTTCATTTACCTGGGATCTAGGAACGGATGCTTGCTCTCCCTGTGTCTGAGATTTCTCTCTAAACACTTTTGCTAGGATCCCTTAGAATCAGTGTGAATGAGGAAGGACTTTCTGGGGTATTGTCAGGATACATATGCTAATGAGCCCAAGGCTGAGCATGATTTATCATTCCCTTAAAATCCTTCTTTATTATGCTGAAACTACCTCAGGAGAGATGAAACTGTCACTGTGGTGTTGCAAGCCTGAGCTAGCTCAAACACACAAAGGAAATTGCATTAAATTTGCCCATCTTTGTTTTTTCATCTTGTATAGTAAGACTCTCCAGACAGCAAATGAGCTAACCTATCAAATATTATGCAATAGCTTAATTTCTTCTCAATAGTCAATTTCAGAATTGTTAGCAGAGAAGTCTCATAACCCAAGGCCATAGTCTGATTTTGTGGAATCAGAACCCCTATCTGCATCTTTGCAAGTATTTTCAGAAGAAAAACTAGTTGTTTTTGGTTGATATTTGTGTGTGTATATATATATATATATATATATATATATATATATATATGTATATATATGTGTGTATATATATAATGTATATATATGTGTATATATATTATATATATATGTATATATATATATTATATATATATATATGTATATATTACATTTCAGACAGAGAGGGGGGCTGAGAAGAGAGCTGAAGTGAGGAAGGTGAGGCTGAAGGATTTGGAAGGTGACCAGCGAGAGGCAGCCGAGGCCTTGAGAGTGAGACTGCTTAGGCTTGGAGCCAGAGCGAGGGCAGCCTAGAGGCCTGCAGACAAGAAGGGAGTAGAGAGGTAGCTGGGAACTGGTGCGGTCCCAGAGGAGCTGACAGAAAGAAAAAGAAAATTCTATTAAAAAAAAAAAAACTAAAGAAGGAACATTAAATATATTTGTATAATTTCTATGATACTTAGTTAATTAAAATGTCTGTTGATTTTGGAAGGCCTTTTTTGTTTTGCCTATTCCAGGAAAGATTTGGGATGACAGGCCAATCTAGGAAGAAGTAGGTGAGGTTTCTATCAAATATAGACCCTTTGTTTGGTGAGACTTCTTGGTGCTTACAGACTTGGGGTCACCTGTCAGGGAGCGGGATGTGAGTACTGCAAGTGACTGTTGGCTTCTGGCCCCTCCAGGAGTCAGGCTGGCATCTTGCTGCATTCAGACAAGCACATTATATTAACTGTGACTTGGGAGTCTTGCTCATTTAATTAATGTTCAATTAACGTGCCCTGAGTTCCCATAATCTAGTTACACTACACTAGCATGAGTTAGTCACAGCACCTGCTTTTGATCTGTAGAAATCTGGGGCGTCTGGGCCCCGGTGGACAGTGAAGGGCAATGCCAGAGCTCGCTTAAGATTTGCCTGAGACCCCAGCACAGGAACTTCCCGCAGGAAGAGTGAAGAAAAAATCAAGCCACTGTCCCACCCTCAGAGAGTTGATTCTCTATCAGGAAAACCAAGGAAAGTTGTCCACTTTTGTAGGGGGAAATGAGTTAGTGGGTTGTGTATAGAAGTCTGCAAATGTGTGTGTGTGTGTGTGTGTTACTGTAAGGGGAAAGTTCCTGGCTGCCCAGACTAGTCAGAGATATGTTTGGGAAAGGCACCCCAGTTGGCTTCAGCCTTAGGAAATCTGGCCCTACTTGTAAGGGGCCTGCGAATGGCAGTAGAGGACCTCTACCATATGAGATGAGACCTGTGAGTTTGCTGCCCTGTTCCTCCCTGCTGGTCTATATGATGCTGGTAGTCAGTTTTTCAGTCTGTGATATCCTGTGCTGCCCTTCTGCTCTTGCAGGCTCCCGTGTGATTTGGAGCCGAGTGGTCTGGCTGCCTCTGACTGAAGGGCATGGTTTATGGAAGGGATACACAGTGACACCAGACAGAGCCGTCGCACGGTGCTGTGCCTACTGTTTCGCTTTGTATGTCCATAGTTTTCAACCTTTCTGATGCTGTGGCGGTTAAATCAGTTTCTCATGTTGTGGTGACCCCAACCATAACATCTCATTGCTACTTTATAATTGTCATCTTGCTACTGTTATGTATTATAATGTAACTATATGATATGCAGAATATCTAACATGGCACTCCCAAAGGGGCCATGAGCCACAGGTTGAGAACCACGGTTGTAGGTAGGAAATCTGAAAAGGCCGTGGTGGTGGTGGTGGAGACAGAACACATCTCTCCACATCTACACTCTGCTCCTTACTGATGGGCTGAAACATTTTCATTCTCAAGAAATGAAATGCCGGACCCTGTGTCTCATCTTTAAAAATTATTTATTATTATTATTATCGTATGTGTACAGTGTGTGTGTACAGTGGGTTCGTGCCACTTTGGGCATGTAGTGGTCAGAGGACAACTTTGTGGAGTCAGTTTTCAAAGTCACATGGGTTCTGCTGGTAGAGTTCAGGCAGGTAGCCTAACATCTTGGGAGGCAAGTGTCTTTATTCCATGAGCTGTCTCTCAGTCCCCAATGTTTCATTGTATGATTTCATTTTTAAAAGAAAATTTGCTTCCTGTTGATTTGAACCATTTGAAAATTAAATAGAGGGTAGTGAAATGGCTCAGTAGGCAAGGGGGCTTGCCACCAAGCCTGATGATCTGAGCTTGGTGGAAGGAGGGAGGCAGAGTTTGCAGATTGCCCGCTGACCTCCACAAACAACGTAAAGGGAAACAATGAAATGGAGCTATTTGGTAACTTTTCATGAGGCCATTTTCCTGAGAAAAGTATCAGGAACTGCTATTTTTTTTTAAGATTTATTTATTTATATGAATACACTATTGCTGGTGTGTCTGACACACCAGAAGAGGGCATCAGATCCCATCACAGATGGTTGTGAGCCACCATGTGTTTGCTGGGAATTGAACTCAGGACCTCTGGAAGAGCAGTCAGTGCTCTTAACCACTGAGCCATCTCTCCAGCCCAGGAACTGCTGTTCTAATATCCTAATTTCTTTTCCAGTTCAAACACTGATTATACATCCAGACCACTAGGGCCATATGAATGAGAAGCCTGGTATCATGTAAGCAGTGAGAAAGGTTAAGCTGAAAAACCAAGTGGAATGATACAGCCTTTCAGACAGTAGGAAGCAGCGTTCCAGGGAAAAAGTAGCTCTAGGGGTCACGAAGACTTTTGTTTGTTTTTGAGACAGGCTCTCGGGCTGCCCTGGCTGTTCTGGAACTCTGTAGACCAGGCTGGTGTCAAACTCACTGAGATCCACCTGCCTCTGCCTCTGCCTCCGCCTCCCGAGTGCTGGGATTAAAGGCGTGCGCCACCACTGCCAGGCTAAGTCATAATAGTTTTGAAGAGGCTTTCCAAGGTGGACATATGAACTCTGTCAGGCTAGTGTGCATTTGGAGGTCTGCATGCACAGGAGGTAGGTAGGTGTGTGCCACGCAGAGCTCCTTTCACAAGGGCCAGGCACATGGCAAGTGCTCGGTGAATGTGCTCAGATTCTCCAAGGTGGGAGGGAAGAGAAGACATGACAGGCCTCAGAGTTTCACTGGGCTTTGAGCCTGTGTTGTAGCTAAACCTAGTGCCTCCTTTGGTCATTTTCCTGGATGCTACTCCTCCTGCAGCTATGATACATTAGAGGGACTTACACACTGGGAAACGACTACTTTTTATTGTTCTTGTTTTGAAACAGGGGCTCTCTACTTACTTGCTGTGTAGACCAGGCTGGCTTCAAACTCTCAAGAGATCTACCTGTCTCTGTCTCTGCCTCCAGAATACTGGAATTAAAGGTGTGTACCACCAATCTGGTAGGGAAACTTTGCATCACTAACCTGGTAGGGAAACTTCTTCTATACAAACTTGTAACTTTCTAGGAAGAACAGGGAAATGAGTTCTCAGGAGCACTTTGCCCATTAATGCTTAGACATCCTAACTTTACACTGGAAATTAAATTCTGTGCTTTTTGGATTAATAGTGTCTGTTGTAGCCTTATTATGGGGTAAATTAAGTGTATGGGTTTCAGGAGGCTTTTCTGTAGGACTCTACTGCCATAGGGTGGGCAAGGCAAGCCCATGGAGTTTCATCTTACTGTGAAGATACTTTGTACTCAATGATCTGTTCTAGCATCAACATACTCTGCTCCTAATCTTTTAGTAGAATTGATTCTCCAAAAGATACCTTGTATTTATTCATGGCTCTCCTCGAAGCCCCAGATTCTAACCACTCATCTGAAATACTTTTGTTTCCAGGTGTTTTGAAGAAGGGATTTTCAACCTGTATTGAATTAAACTAAATATTTTCTTTTTTCCCCCCCTTTTCCTCCTCTTCTACTACTTCACCCTCCTCCTCTTCATCCTCCTCTTCTTCCTTCTCTTCCTCCTTTTTGGAACATGAACCACTCTGGTGGCTTCCATGCCATGGCCAAGCGAGGAGAATCCTTGGGTGATGACATGGTAGGGGCTGTAACAGGTGAACATGAGTGCTGTGGGATTTGGATAACAGGCTATGCAGGGAATTTCCTTGCAGCGTAACTGGAGTAAGACAGCCGAGATGAAGAGGAGTGTCATTGAGTTAAGTCCCATGAGTCTAAGGTGATTCCATGGCTGTCCTTCATAGGAAAGGGAACAGGAAAAGGGAACTGACTAGTTGTTGAGGCTGGAACCGCACCCCTGGCAGGAGAGGAGAGGAAGAGCAGAGGGCTTTTCTAGAGGTCCTGCTTTCACCACAGCTCCGTGCGCTTTAAGCAGGTGGTTTGATGGCTTTGTTTTCTGATGCTAAGTCTCCCTATACAGTTCACTCTGGCCTCACGCTCACTATGTAGCACAGATTGTCTTGGGACTTCTGGTCTTCCTGACTCAGCCTCTAAGTGCTGACAGGGTTTACAGACATGTCTTACTGCAGCTGGTTCCAGTGCAGCTGTAGATTTTACTCACTTGTAGATATGTTGGTTTTGTTCTGTGAGTATAGATTTTATTTTGTTCCCTATCCAGTGTTCTTCAAATACATCGTGGATTGTTAGAGCAGTTCTTCATGCCGCCTTTCTCTACTGACATCTTCTTGGCTCCTCCTCCCTAGTCAGTGCTCATTCCTTAGCTGTAACACTTGTACACTTGTATTCATAACAAGCCTAGCTAAGGACTGGGGTTGAAGCTCAGTGGTAGAGCCTAGAGTAAGGCCTTGGGTTTTATCTCCATCAGTGAAAAAAAAAATCAGGTACTCTTTACCCTAGTGGTTCAGATATTGAGTACATCTTGCCGTATATAGCAGTCCCTAACCAGATTTACTAATGTGTTCTCTTTCCTCTTTATCTCTCTTTATTTACATTTAAACCAGTAGTCTACTAATAATGATAGTATTTAGTCATCATATCTTTACAGAGTTTTACAAACATTAGCTTGTTAGTGGTGAACAAGTCCCTGAGGCCTGGTCACTCTGTAGAGAGCATCATGGTTATAGCGCAGCACCCATTTATCGAAAACTTAATTATAACTACAGAGAGCTTATGGGAATATAAGTTAAAAGCAAAGAGGCCTTTCCCCCAATTAGCAGGGAAGTGATGCTGGCTGTTTCAGAGGATCTAGCTTTTCGGCTAGAGCCACTGTGAAGTTTTGATGTGGAACCAGGAAAGGCTCAGGTCTGCTGGGCCAGAGGTATGGCGCTTATTTCCTGGACATGTTCCTACTCCAGGGAGGGCTGGACACCAGGACTCAGCCCAAGTCCCTGGCTTGATAGGGGGCTGTTAGTTTTCTTTTCGACAAAAGTAGGTTACAGGTATGAGAACCAAGGACATCCGTGTGTCTGAGACACTCTCCTGCCTTTTCCAGACTCAAGCAAGTTCTGCTGCCTCTCTGATAGAGCTCTAGGTTGAGATGACAGACTTTTGTTTCTTGTTTCCGAGACAGGGTTTCTCCGTGTAGCCCTGTCTGTACTGGAACTCTCTCTGTCGACCAGGCTGGCCTTGAACTGAGAGACCCACCTGAGAACTCTGCCTCCCAAGCGCTGGTATCAAAGGTGTGTGCCACCACTGCCCAGCTGTGAGATGACAAACTTTGTAAGGGGGTTGTTTCCTCCTTTGTTTTAACACAGTTCAGCCTGAAATGTAAATGGAAATGAGACACATTTGAGGCTGGAGAGATAGCTCAGTAGTTAAGAGCACTGGCTTGTTCTTGCAGTAGAGTTGGAGTCAATTCCCAATGTCCACCTGATGTCTGACAGCCGTTATTGGCTTCAGTTCCAGGGATTCTGGGCTCCGTGGGCTCCAGGCATATATCCAGTGCATAGACATACATGCAGGCAAAACACTCATGTACATAGAATAAGAAGATCTTAAAAAGTGAGACGTTCATGTGTGGGAGGACTCAGACATTTGAGTTCAGGTTCTTCCTGTAACTGACAGTGGTGTCAAGTGCCTTGCCATCTCTAGATTCAGTATTCTGTGGAATGCAGAGCTGTGGTGATGGGTCCTGCTGAGAGTATTATGAATAATTTCATGTCAATAAACTATATCCTTAAGATGGCTGAAATGGTACATTTTATATTACGTATGTTTTGCAACAATAGGAAAGTAATTGTGAGGAGTAATGGGGTCCTGGAGAGATTGCTTACCCATTCAGAGCTCAGTTCCCACACCTGTGCCTGCTGACTCACACCGGCTAGTAACTCCAGCTCTTGGAGGACCAGGCTCATCTGTCTTCCCAGGGCATCTTCACTCATGTATACATACCACAGACAGATACATTAAAAAGAAGTGACAAGTAACAGAATATGAGAAGTGAGCATATCACAAGCGATAATTCCTGCTGTTACTATAGCACCTATAGCAATCTCAGTACTTGTGAGACCAGGCAGGAGGGTAAAGAAATTATATAGCCTAGGCTACATAACTAGTTTGAGGCCAGCTTGGACTATTTAAAGACCCGTCTCAGGAAATAAAATAATTTAAAAGGAGTGGTAATTGCTCTCCTTTTTCCTTGTGCATATGTTATCAGCAAGGTGAAAGGCAGACTCTCTTGGAGTGTATGGGCTGGGCCAGAAGAACACCTTTCACATGGGGTCGAAGGAGGACCTTATTGAACTATGAAGAAAGTTCTTTCCCGTCTCTCCTCTTTTTAGAGCAGGGTCTTGCTGTGTAGTCAGGACTGACCTTGGGAACTCCTTGCTTCATTCTCCTGAGGCTGTGTTGTAATTATAGGTGTGAGCTACCATGCCCAGCTAAGAAAGTCTTTAGATCAGAAGGTGAAATATCTGGAAATCAAAGTCATACTATATTTGCATAAAAGGAACAGCTATATTTAGATATCCCTGTTTTTTTTTTTTAAGAAAGCATTTTTTTTTGCATGTGATTAAATTTTGATAGGTTGTATTTTAATCTATTATTTCTCTCCCATTATTTATCAGGAATAATGCTTTCTGATTTATTCAGATCTCTTTTAAAATATTTGAAGGATCTTCTCTAAACTCTCTTAAAATAGCTTATGTTTCTCATAATCTTACTTGCTTCTTTTCTTTCGTATAAAATTTGTTTATCGCCGGTTGGTGGTGGCGAATGCCTTTAATCCCAGCACTTGGGAGGCAGAGGCAGGCGGATTTCTGAGTTCGAGGCCAGCCTGGTCTACAAAGTGAGTTCAAGGACAGCCAGGGCTACACAGAGAAACCCTGTCTCGAAAAACCAAAAAAAAAAAAAAAAAGTTTATCACCTTAATGAAGAGGGTTTCTGGCATATGGTTGGTAGTCAGATATTTATATAAATGAGTCCATGGGCTGGAGACGGCTCAGCGATTAAGAGCACTGACTGTTCTTCCAGAGGTCCTGAGTTCAATTCTCAGCAACCACATGGTGGCTCACAACCATCTGTAATGGGATCTGATGCCCTCTTCTGGTGTGCATGAAGAGAGCGATAGTGTACCCAAATACATAAAGTAAATAAATAAACCTTTTAAAAATAAAACAAATGAGTCCATAAGTTACAGTTCAGCATTTTCTTCCACGGAGACAAAATTCATATGACATATAAATTAACTATTCTAAAGTATACAGTTCAGGTGTATCTAGTGCACTCCAAATGTCATTCAGCTACTGGGCCTTTGTAGTTTAACATTATATTGCAAACCCATTGAGTAATCACCTCCCTCCCTCCTTCCCAAGCCCTGATCTAATCTGCTGTCTGTGTCCATGGATTTGCTTATTCTCAGTATGTCCTGTGAGAGGAGTCGCACAGTCAGTGATAACCATCTGTGTCTGGGTGATGTCCCTGAGGTGTATCCAGGGAGGTATTGTATGTTACTTTGTTTCTTCGGTGACTGAGTAGTAATCCATTTTGTGTCCTGTGCATATGTTCTTCTGTGTCTACACTTTTATCTTTTCATCTGTTTGTGAGCACTTAGTTTTCATCCTCCTTACTGTTAGGAGTAAAGTTGCCATAAGTGGGTGTTTAGAGTATGTGTGTTCCCTTTTCTCCTGGATGCATCTCATCTCACAGAGCAGTTGTTGGTGGCTCTGCACGTGTGAGGGTAGCTTGTTCCCAGCAGCAGTGTCCCAGCTTCTGCACATCTTCACTGACTTCTGGTACTCTAGTCTGGGAATTACTGTGTCACTGTCTTTCTGGCTTGTTATTTCTTAATGACCGGCGATAGTAAATGTCTCTAACGTGCTTGGTGTCCATTTGTATGGTTTTCAAATGTCTAAGCCCTTTGACTCTCCTTTAATTGCGCTGATTTTTTTCTTGTTGCGTTATAAGAATTCTTTATTTAGTGTAGACATGAAACCCTTTAGGTACACAATTTGCAACTATTTTCTCCCGCTGAATAGAATGCTCCATAGGTGCTGTTGATAGTGTCTTTTGCATAAAGATTTTAATTGGAGTTCATTTGTTTCCTTCCATTTGTTACTTGGGCTTTTGGTGTCAGCTCTAAGAATCCACTGTTAAATCATTAAGACTTTTTTACCACTATGTTTCCTAAGAGTTTTATAGTTTTAGACTTTATGTTTACGTCTTTGGTCCATTTTGAGTTCATTTTTGCATCTGGATCGAGATAGGAGTTCCTGTTTGTTTGTTTATTTATTGGCGTTATCCAGTTTTTCCAGCACCACTTTGGAAGAGATTATTTTCTCCCCATCAAAAGGTCTTGGCCCTCTGTTTAAAATGTATTGGCTATAGATACTTGAGTTTATTTCTGGAATCTTAGTTCAGATCTCTTGATCTGTATGCCTATCCTAATGTCGGCACCGCACTGTTTTGATTGTTGTAGCTTTGTAGTAAATATTTATTGAAGTAGCAAGCTTTGAAAATGAGAGTATCCCAACTTTCTCATTTTTAACATCATTTTGACAGTTTTGAGCCCCTTGATGTTTCACGTGAATTGTAAGGGTTGCTTTTCTGTTTATGTAAAAATGGTCACTGGAATTTTAATAGGGATTGCACCGAATCAGTTAGATTGCTTTGGAGTTACCAACTCAATACCGCCTTCCAGTCCACAAATAAGGCTGTCTTCCCATTCATTTCCTCAGTTCTCCTCCTTCCTTCGCTTCTCTCATGATGCTAGGGATGGAGCTTAGGTGCTGGGAGTCCTGGGCAGTCCTCTATGCTGAGAGGTCCCCCAGCCTCCTCTACACTGACCCCCCCAGCCTCCTCTATGCTGAGGTCCCCCAGCCTCCTCTACACTGACCCCCCCAGCCTCCTCTATGCTGAGCCCCCCCTGAGCCTCCTCTACACTGACCCCCCCAGCCTCCTCTACACTGAACCCCCCCAGCCTCCTCTACACTGAGCCCCCCCAGCCTCCTCTACACTGAGCCCCTGAGCCTCCTCTACACTGAACCCCCCCAGCCTCCTCTACACTGAACCCCCGAGCCTCCTCTACACTGAACCCCCCAGCCTCCTCTACACTGAACCCCCCCAGCCTCCTCTACACTGAGCCCCCCCAGCCTCCTCTACACTGAGCCCCCCAGCCTCCTCTACACTGAGCCCCCCCAGCTCCTCTACACTGAGCCCCCCAGCCTCCTCTACACTGAGCCCCCCCAGCTCCTCTACACTGAGCCCCCCAGCCTCCTCTACACTGAGCCCCTGAGCCTCCTCTACACTGAACCCCCAGAGCCTCCTCTACACTGAACCCCCAGAGCCTCCTCTATGCTGAGAGGTCCCCCAGCTTCCTCTACACCGAGCCCCCCCAGCCTCCTCTACACCGAGCCCCCTGAGCCTCCTCTACACTGAGCCCCTGTCCCCAGCCTCTTTCCATTTATTTTCATTATTACCTTGTAGTTTCGTGTATAAATAGTTATCTTCTTGGGTAATTTTATTCCTTAATAGTTTGTTCTTGTGGAATCTACTGTAAATAGAATTTTTTTTTTCCATCTTGGATTGTTGTTCGTGATGTATAAAAGCATTGTTTTTTTTTTCTTTTCTATTTTGATATGCTATAACTACTGAATTCATCTGTTGCTGGTAACAGATATATATTTTATGGATTGTTTGTTTCTTTGTGACTCTGTGTAACCCTGGATGTCCTGGAACTCGCTCTGTAGACCTGGATGGCTTTGAACTCAAGAGATCTACCTGCTTCTTCCTCTCAAGCACTGGGATTAAAGGTGTGCCCCACCACTGTCGTGTCTGGGGATTGTGCTTGTGTATCTGTCACTGTGCATATGTCTAGTGCTTGCAGAGGCCAGTAGAGGGCGTCAGATTTTAGTTACAGATGGTTGGGGGTTCCAGGCATTGAACCCAGATCCACTGGAAGAGCAACCAGTGTTCTTAACCTCTGAGCCATCTCTCTAAGCCCTTGTCGAACATTCTTGAGTCATTTTACATGCAAATAGATACTTTGCATGCACTTTCCAACCTGATCTATCTACTTCCCTCTCCCTCCCCCCCAACAGCCCCCTCTTCCTCTCTACCTAATGACTGCATCTTCAAGTATCCAAGATAATATGAAGCTCACAATGGAGGTGAACACCCCTTGTATTGCTTCTGATCTTAGAGGAACCTGTCAGTCTCTCACTGGTTCAGTGCTTAGCCTCTGTAGGGCCCTGGGTTTGATGGCCAGCATGAGTAGGGGTTTAGTGCAAAGCCTTAAAGGCTCTTTGTTATAGTAAAGAAGTTCCTGTTCTGGTCTGTTCATGTTTGCTGATTTTGTTTTGTTTTCGAGACAGGGTCTCTCTGTTGAGTCCTGGTTGTCCTAGAGCTTGCTTTGTAGACCAAGCTGGTCTTGAATTCACAGAGATTCTCTTGCATGCTGGGATCAAAGGTATGTGCCACTACTCCTGGCCTTAGTTTTCTGTTTTTAATCATAATAGGTTGTTGAATTTTGTCAAGTTCTTTTGTAGTTTCTGAATGAGCATGTATTTTTTTCCTTTGTGCTATTAGAATACTGTGTTAGAGTTGTGTGCGTGCGCGCACGCACGCGTGTGTGTATGTGTGTGTGTGTGTGTGTGTGTGTGTGAAACTCAGGTACTCATGCTTGCATGGCAAGCAGTCCTACTAACTGATCTGTTTCTCTAGCCCTAATGAGTATGTGTACTGAATCATCCTCGCATCCCCTGAGTAAATCCTGACTTGTCATGTATGCAGTCCTTTTAACAGATCCTGGGTTATGTGTTCTACTGAGGAGGTTTGTGCTTATGTTCATAAGGGACATTGGTTTGTAATTTCCTCTTTCTGGGATATCTTTAGCATTGTTATCAAGATACCAAAAGGTACATCATGTTTATATAGAATAATACATCATATAGAATTTTGACACCTGGTCTCCCCTATCTCCAATCATATAGAAAATTCTAGGAGGATTTCAAAGCAGACATGGTGATGATACCACATACTTTCTTATTTCCAATGTTTCTTTTTTATGTTAATTATTAAGACTTATTTATTTTATGTATGTGAGTACACTATAGCTGTACAGATGGTTGTGAGCCTTCATGTGGTTGTTGGGAATTGAATTTTTAGGACCTCTGTTCGCTTTGGTCAACTCTACTTGCTCAGTCCCTGACTGCTCTGGCCCAAAGATTTATTTATTATATATAAGTACACTGTAGCTGACTTCAGATGCACCAGAAGAGGGCATCAGATCTCATTGTGGGTGGTTGTGAGCCACCATGTGGTTGCTGGGATTTGAACTCAGGGCCTTTAGAAGATCAGTCAGTGCTCTTACCCGCTGAGCCATCTCGCCAGCCCATCTTAGCATGACTATGGTATTGGCTTTAAGGCCAAGAGTTCCCCTGACAGTTGGGAAGATCATGGCTGTCATTACCTTTATCATACATGTCTGCCTCGAGACTCAGGAAGGGTCCTCTGTCCTTGATGCTGTGACAGGGCAAAGGTGTACTTTATCTGGTTCTTCCTTTGCAGATAGCATTGGTGGAAGGCAGTCACTGAGATCTGTCTGGTGGCTGATCTGGCTTCAAGGATCCAAGATGGTTACACTCCGATGCCTGTGTGGTTGGAACGTCTAGATCAGGGTTTCCTTTCTCATTGTGGTCTCAGGTCTGTTGTTACCGATGTTGTTGATGGCATTGCTGAGTATGGCTGCTCAGAACTCCTAGACAGCAAGGTCTCTAAAGAAGCCTTCCGGAGTTAAACGGTGGAATGCAGATGGGATTGTGCTGATGTGAAGAGTATAAAAGACTTGTGACCACCCACCAGTGTGTGTGATACTCAAATAGCACAGTGCTCTCTCAGCAGTAGTGTCAGCTAAGCCTTTGAATGGATTCAGTGCTGTTAATGAAGACTCTGAGTAAACTCTGGAGGGTCACCATTCATACCGTGGCAGTCGCCAAATCAAATCTGTGTGTCATTCCCCGTCAGGAGCTACTTTACTCTTCTCTAGACCCGGTCTTGCTGTGTGACCCAAGCTGCCTTTGCAGTAGTGGCCCTTCCTGCTTCTTCCCTAAGTGGAGGGATCCCAGGTGGGCGGAGCCCTGGGGTGGGCTCAGCAGTGAGCCTCACTGTTACCTGTGACCAGAGTCTAAGAGTTTGATAGTGGTTTCTAGGAGCAGCTTTGGGTTTGTGGCCTCTTCCTGTGAGTTTATTTAGCAAGGTTACTCGGAACTCATGTTAAGAAATTTAAGGTAGTATTTCAGTTCTCTTTGGTTTTTCAAGTCAGGGTTTCTCTGTGTAGCCTCAGCTGTTCTGGAGTTAATTCTGTAGCCCAGGCTGGCCTATAGACTCAGATATCTGTCTGCCTCTGCCTCACAAGTGCTGGGATTAAAGACAAGTCCATCATGCCTGGCTAGTAGTTCTGTTTGTTCTTTAAAAAGCTTAGTTGAAAAAATAATAGTGGAGCTGGAGAGATAGCTCAGTGGTTAAGAACACTGTCTGCCCTTCCAGAGGACCCAGGTTCAATTCCTAGCAACTACATGGTAGCTCACAACTGTCTGTAACTCCAGTTCCAAGGGATCTGACGCCCTCACATAGACATACATGGAGGCAAACATCAATGCATATAAAATTTTTTAAAAGGTAAAAAATAATAATAGTAAGCCTGTATATCATAAATTTCCTTTTTTCATGCAGATCATTCTAGGAGATTTCTTCGCTTGTTAGAATAAACTTGTGGCTGGTTTCTGCATAAAAGGGTGGGACTTGCACCTGTGTGCAGTTAGTGTGCATAAAGGTGCACGCATCAGCTCTGACATGGAAATCTCATTTTCTGTGGCTCTTGCCTTCTCAGCCTTTCTCAGCTGACGGCTGCAACAGTAAATGAGCAAAAGACCAGATGATGATGTCACAGAAGAATGAGGAGGGTGGAGATGAATAACGAAACTAGAAGTCTGCCTCTCACACCATAGTGTGTTAGAATCATGAGGAAAGAGTCATGTCTGCTTGCGTCTGCCTGGGGAGCCCCAACACTTCTGTCTGGGAAGTCAGTGGTACTGTTTCCCAAGCAGGTCATTTCTAGGTGTCTGACCTTGAGTGCAAAAAGCACGAATGAAAAACATGTTCTACTTTAAGTATGTGATACACCAGAAGGACTGATGGGAGTCTCAGGGGCCCTGGGTCTTCTCCTTCTCCTCTCGTGACTCTTGAGGTCAAGGACCTCTGATCTTATATGCTCTGAGGTCTCTTGCCATAGTGAGGTTACAAATGTAAGTTTTGAGTATGGTGTCTACTTTTCTTATCTTTTTTTTTTTAAAATTCATTAAATTTGCCAGTTTTTTGTAATATCACATGGGACAAAATGCCTGCTCTCTGTAAGCCTCTGGCTGTTACTGGATGCCATGTTCTTCTTTGCCACTGTTACCTTCAGAGTCTTCTGTACCACAGTGTGGTGACTGTGGCCACAGTGTGCTAACCAGTGTGGGCCAGGCTTGGGTAGTTAGTCTCTTCGGAGGACGGTAACCGAGGTGTAAGGTCAGCGGCTTCCCCACAGTTGATGCCATGTTTTTCGCCTGCCTTATTCTGTAGTCTATGCTCTACCCGGAGCTTTGCCCAGCTCAGCTTGCCTTATTTTTGGGTTCTGGTTCTTACAACATGGCTTGCCTTGTCTTACGCTATATTAGTGTAGATAATGTTTCAATTTTTCCTAGAGTTCTTAGGAACTACTTCAGGTTTTAGTTACGCTTGGAATGAACCCTATCAGAAACGGTTTAACCTCCGAGAAGCTTTCTGAGCAGCCCTCCTTGAAACCACACCTTCATATGTAAAGCTTTTCCTTTTGGTTTTCTAGGCATGACTTTTTTTTCTTTTAATAGACGTTGAGATATGGCCTCATTTAGCCTAGGCTGGCCTTGGACTCAGTGTAGCCAAGGATCATCGTGAAGTTCCTCCAAGTGCCATCACACCCAGTTGCTTGGTTTTGGGTTTTTGTTTTTGTTTGTTTTGTTCTGTTTTTCAAGACAAAGTGTTACTATGTAGTCCTGGCTGGCATGGAACTTGCTATGTTGACAAGGCTGGCTTCAAACTCACAGATCTCTCCCTGTGTCAGCCTCTGCCCCTGAGTGCTGAGACCAAAGGCATGCACCATGCCCTGTTTATTTAATGGACCTGTTTCTGGGTGTTGAGCATGTATACTGTGCGAGTGAGCAGCGGCTGGAAAGTTGGGGTTGATGCTTAATCTGTATGTTAACTTTGACTGGATTTAGAATATAAATCCAGATGGACCTATAGCAATAGCCACCCCTTGGAATCATTGTTTTTCTTCTGACTGCTTTCTTGCTGCTGTGACCAAAGACCAGACAGACAAGAAGCAACTTAAGAAACTTTAGCTAATGATTTAAGGATACTGTGTATCATGCAGGGAAGAGATGACCACTGGTGCTCAGGGCTCTCCTCTGTGTTTCCACTGTATTCACTCCAGAGCCCCAGGTCCAGGTGCTGGTGTCACCCGCACCAGCTAAACCTCTTGGGAAATCCCATCACAGACAGACCCAGAAGTGCGTTTCTTAGAGTTTGGAGTTGAGGGCTAGAGAAAGCCTGGAGTACTATCAGCAGGGCTTAGTGGGCCCTGCTGGAGAAACTGTAGAAGACCAGATGCGCTGGGAAGGCGGATGGAAAAGGTGTGCTCAGGACTTCCAGGAGGCTGTCCATGCTCTAAAAACTCGGGTGCGGCTGAATTCAAAGGCAACAAGTTGTCTGGAATAGGAATTTTATCTATCTATCTATCTATCTATCTATCTATCTATCTATCTATTTAGAGATGAGGTCTCTCTATGTAGTCCTGGCTGTCCTGGAGCTCTCTATGTAGATCAGGCTGGCCACAGAGACCCTCCGAACTTTGCCTGCCTAGTGCTGGGATTCAAGGCATGCCTCTATGCCTAGGGAATTTAAGAAGACTTAAGACAGCACACCATCAAGGCTGGCATGGTTACTGTTACTGCTCTTACTAAGATCTACAGTAGGGAAGAGCAAAGATAATGTGTGTAGTTTGGTGAAGACAGAGTTTGAGTAAGTTTCAAGTTGCAGGGGAGGGTGGTGTGGAAGAAGTAGTTATACCTGTTTACAAGATAAGCACTATCAAAGAATCCTCAAAATCCGCACTAAGACAGTAGAGGAGAGGTGCTCTGAGAATAGACCCCATCCATCAGAAGAGCGGTAATTAGTGAAAAAGAAGATGCATTTGAAAGAGAGACTGGATGGCTAACGCTGAGGAAGGAGTTCCTGCTTGGAAACACACCTCTAGAGAAGTGACTTCCCAGGTTCCGCCGTCAAGGCACAGAGAAGCCAGGATACCTGTGGAGAAGGGGCCAGACTGTATCCTCAGCTGGCAGCAGGACTTTATTGTCCACCTAGTTTTCAGACATGAAAAAAAGGCATGATTATGAGGTAATAGAGGCAGCTTGCACCAGGGTTTTGGAAAGCTGCTGGAGTCAAGCCAGGTCTGGTAGGGTTGGAGACCCTACAGTGAGGCCTCAAGAGGTCACAGTGGGAAGTTATGATGTAACGCCTAAACTACACCCGAGACTCGGAGATGCTGGAACTGCCATGACCATGACATGTCTCCTAAGAACAGTGGCAGCCACAGACTGAAACCTCGGAGATAGAGAGGGGCCCTGTGTGCTGCAGGGGCACAGCTGAAGTCTGGTGCTACTCAGTCCAGTGGGAACTGAGAGCCCCGTTCAGCAGGGAGCCTTGGGAGCCTTGGGATTTGATGTGCCTGTGAAATGGTGATCTTGCTTTGGCCTGATGGTTCCCTGCTATGCCCTCAGTTCTCCATTTTGATATGGGAAATGTTTATTTTGTGCCATCGTATATTGGAGCTAATCTACCTTTAATTATTATTTTTTTTTAGCATAGACATATAGTTAAGAGATTGTCTTGAGCCTCAGACATTTGAGCAATTGTGGAACTATTAAAAGACTATGGGGAATTTTAGAAATGGAAGAGATGGACCAAACATCATTTCTATTTATTTGTTTGTTTATTTATTAATTTATTTTTGTTTTTCAAGACAGGGTTTCTCTGTAGCTTGGCTGTCCTGGAACTCGGTTTGTAGACCAGGCTGATCTCAAACTCAGCCTGCTTCTGCCTCCCCAGTATTGGGATTAAACCACCTGACTTTGTTTGTTTGTTTGTTTGTTTCATTCCTAAAGAGTTTAATGTCACCTCATGGCCGTCATTGGAAACCCCCCAGGCTTCTCTGATGGAAAGTATGGCTTCCATGGGGACTTCCTGACCAGATTTGCAGGCTGCCTTCTCAGGCTTGCTTCATAGCAGCTTCTCTGAATGGGTTGATCTGGTATTTCTGAATTCTGACACATTCCACCTGTCAGAATAACGACAAATCTGTGGACCCTACTCCAGATCATTCCTATCAGGGAAGACCAGAAATAGGAGCTTGCTGATTCTTTGAGCAAGCATGGTGGCATACACCTGTCGTTTTTGGATGTGTGGAGTTGAGAAGTGAACCCAGGGCCTTATGTATGCTGAGCAGCTGAGCTTCCTCTCCATACTGAACATTGTAATTAATATTCAGGAGGTGGAAATAAGAGGTTCATGAGTTTGCAGTCAGTCTGGGCTCCATTGTGAGATGCTGTCTTTTAAAAAAAAAACAAAACAAGTCCCTGAGAGGCCATGCCAGCAGCTGGCTGAAACAGGAGCAGATACTTATACTCAGCCAACCATTGAACTGAAGTTGGGGACCCCATGGTTGAGTTTGGGGGGAAGGATTGAAGAAGCTGAAGGGAGAGCACCCCCATAGGAAGACCAGCAGTCTTAACTTACCCAGACCCCAGGGAGCTCCAGAGACTGGGCCACCAACCAGGATCATCCAGGGGCCCGAGTACAGCTGAGCTTTGCCTGGTCTGCCTTAGTGGGAGAAGATGAACTTAATCCTTGAGGCTGCAGGGAAGGGGGCCTGGCGGGGAGCACACTCTCAGATGTAAGGGGGAGGAGGGATGGAATGAGGAACTGTGGGAGGGGAGACCGGGATGGGGGGCAATGACTGTATTGTAAATAAATAAAATAATAAAAGTATTCTGAATTCAGAAGCAGTACTTGGGTGAGAGACTGAGGGGTGCTGTAGCTGCAACGTCCTACAGTCTATGGGACGGGCAGTGTGAGCAGGTCTATGTGCAGACCTGCAGGCAGTCAGGAGGAGGCTCCCACCAAGCAGTTGTTAGTCCTCTCCCAAGTCCTCCATTCTTGTCTTCACTTATTGCTTGGCTCCTGTGTTGCCAGCACATTTAAATTTGGTATGCCAGGCTTTATCTTTCAGACAATGCAATATCTTCTGCAAATCAGAAATAAATGGAACCCACAAATGGGTATCTGTCTTCTGTTCTTTGAAGGTCACTTGGCTAGATGTCATGGAAATAAAACTCTTAGACTGGCTGGTTTTATGTCAACTTGACATAAACTAGAGTAATCTGTGAGGAGGGAACCTCAACTGAGAAGATGCTCCCGCCCCTTACTAGCCTGTGGGGCATTCTCTTGATTGATGATTGATGGGGGATGGCCCACCTCACCTTGGGCAATACTACCCTTGGGCTGGTGTTCTGTTATATGAAAGCACACTGAGCCAGCACGAGGAGCAAGGCAGTAAACCCTTCTCTCCCTAAGTTGCTTTTGGTCATAGTGTTTTATGACTAAGACAAATGTCATATGACTTGGTCCTTACCAGCAAAAAACTTGGAAAATACTTCTAGAAAGAAAACAGGAAAACACAAATAGATAGAAAGTGTCTGTTTCCCCAGCCACTTAGTGATTGACGGTCAAGGCAAGAGTAGCCGTGTACTCATGGGACAGCCTCCTGCCTGGCTTTTTATAGAAGACAGGAAGTTTTTAAAAGGACAGCAATTCACTGTGTAGCCCAGGCTGCCTTGGAACTCACTCTTCCTGTAGCCTCCTGAGGGCTAGGATTGCAGGTGCTACCGAATGACTGAGATGGGATTCTCGGTGGGCATTAAAGCCACTGGAGGGATGACCGGCCCTCAGCTTTTTGTTGCTTTCTTTTTGTTCAGATGATGCATGTCTGGGGATGTCCTGAGTCAAGGGTGGTGTGATGACTAACAGTGGATGCTGGGTGCAGTCTATTTTACCCTAGTGATCATGGGGCCAATGACTTCATCCACAATATATGTGTTTCTCTATCTACAAATAGAGGCAACAGCACCCACCTCTTAGAGAGATGAGATGAAAAAGTGTCTAAGTCATGTGTGGTGGCATATACTGCAGTCCAGTACTTGGGAGTCCAGGTAGGAAAACAGTGATTTTGAAGCCAGCATAGCAAATTCCTGGCCAGCCTTGGCTATGCAGTGATGTCCGGTCTCAAAATAAGCAAGTAAAATAAAATATCACTTAGCACAAGTGTTTGATTAGAACTAGTGGCCTTCCGGCACAAGAATAGTAATGGAGACTAGTGACTAACTTGAGACTCTAACTGGATTATTCTTGCTAGGATTGGGGCTAAGAGTTAGAGCCAGTAGCTCTCCTGGCTTGCTTATAGAACAGTCTGTTTCTCTCTGCCTTTGTAACTTCTTATTTTACAATTAATTAGCAGCAGAGTCTCTCGGATCCCAAACAGGCCTTGCACTCATGTAGCTGAAGACGCCTTGAGATTATAACCCTTCTGCCTCTCTACCTTTTGGGTAGTGGCATTATATAATAATTATATATGTGGGCCACTGTGTCTGGAGGCTGAATCCAGGGCCTTGTGCGTGCTAAGTACATCTCCAGTTTAACTGCGTCTCTAGCCCTGCCTATTTCTCTTTGAGCGGCTGATGATGGCCACATATACCACAAAAATAGGCATTGATAAAATTCTTGTCTTTGAGGAGGGAAGCACATGAGGTTCACTGAAAAGGTGATTGAAAACTCAGGAACAGCAGCACTTATTTGTGCCCGTCTTTACAGACAGGTTCCATCTTTACTGATTTCCCTATAGAGACTTGGACTCCTCAGTTCTCTTGAGCATCCTTCAGATTCTTTACTCTGTAATTGACCTGGACTGGGAAAATAATTGGGACATTTTTATTGCATTGAAAATGACTATAAGTATCTCCCAAAATTTGCCCGCTGTGGGGGCCTTCCAGTGACACAGTAAATGTGTGACCTATGCCCTTTCAGAGGGCTGAGAGCACAACAGTCTACAGTAACTAGCTTGTTCTTAATACTGGGCTCTGTGGTCCTATTATTTAAAACTTGTGTGAATTTTACACTCAGGTGTAAATGTGTATTTTTACTGTTACAAACACCTGAAATCTTCCTGTGTGTTGAAATGGATCTTTTAGGACAGGACGTATCCTGTGTCTACCACACCTTTAAACACGTACCCGCAAGGACTTTGACCTTCCTTGAGCACAGAAGAATCTGCACTTATGGACACGTCTCTATTTGTGTTCAGTTTTTCTTTGGCCCTTAAGGGCATATTTCTAAAATAATTTAGATAGTTGGCAACTAGTTCTGTTCTCATGAAAATTTTCAGTCAATATACTGCCATTCCTTGTCCCATCAAGGGAACTGTGGCAGGCCAAGAGACCCGCCAATGCCTGGTTTGCATGATGGCTCTTCTGAGATAGCTGTTCCATAAAAAGTGGTGAGCTGATACAGTTTCTTGATGTTAGAAATGTCTAATGTGATTTAGCATGTGTGCGAGACTCTGACTTTTCTGCAGTAAGTGTTTTTTCATGGAAAATGATGGCAGGGGGAACAGAGTGCCCGTGTGGGACGTGTGCTGTTGCTCTGTGGGCTCTGGGACACCCAAGCTCTTCAAGTAGAATTCCACACTAACTTCAATGCCCCTTGTGGGTGGTGCTGTGGTTGACGGTGTAGCCGCTGGAGACCCGTCTGTCGCCTGTGTGATTCCAGCCAGTGTCACCTGTGCTGGAATCGGGATCTTCAGAGTCTTGTGTCCCTGTGTCTGTCTGCCTTAAAGGCTGTGGCCAGCCACGCGGTTGGGGTGTTTAGTGTCTTCATCCTTCTCTCCCACAGCCTCTTACTTCAGGTTCATTCTCCAGAAGAATTGTCAGCGTCTCTGATGTAACTGTCTCACTGGGATGCTGTGTCTGTGCGCGTTCACTTTCATCAGAGGCTAGTTCAGCTGGTTTCTTTAGTTGTTCTATTAACACTCTGTGGGCTGGCCAAGAACTCTCTAACTAGCAGACTGGTTTTGAACTCATGACCCACCTGCCAAGTGCTCAGGGACACTTAAGTTTTACCTGATCCCTATCTTCATAGTTCGAATTATTTAAAAGATCATTTGAGGGGGAGGGGATGTACCTCAGTTGGTACTGTGTTTGCCTAGTGTGCATAGAGTCCTGGATTCTGTCCCCAACACTGCATATATTGAGTGTAGTGACCCAGACCAATAATTCCGGCAGTCAGGAGATGGAGGCAGGGGATTAGAAGTTTAATAATTCCTCGGCCTCTTAGCAAGGTTGAGGCCAGCCTGGGCTACATAAGAACCTGTTTCAAAGACAAACAAACAAACAAAACCCCACAGTCCATGCTCGGCCCCACTTACGTGGTCTGAAATCTCATTAGTGCCAGTGTGAGAAACCTTGTTCTAGAAATTATTCAAGGACGTCCTTTCTTGCTTTTGTTAAATGTGTGACTCAGGGCTAATGTGTGTGTTTATTTTGAGACAGGGCCTCACTGCCTATGTAGCCCTGTCTGACCTGGAACTCATAGAGATCAGCCTGCCTCTGCGTCTTGAGTGCTGGGGTTAAAAGTGTGTGCCATTATGCCTGGCCCAGGTTTAATGTTTTTGTGAGGTGAAGTGTTTCTGATAGAAAATTCTATCTTCAGTCATTAAGTGACTTCAGCATTAAAAATGTTTCTCACATAGCAGGACTGGAGTCAGGGTGTGTGTTAAAACTGGTGGGGGTGAGGTGGAGCTGGAGAGATGGGTTAGAAAGAGGTTCAGGAACACAAACCACTCTTGTAGGAGAACAACTGCCTCTCACTCTTAGCTCTAGGGGGCCCAACTTCTCTGGCCTCCACACTCATGTGTACTCATGTGTACGTTCCTACCTGCAGAGACACATATTTTATCACATATATGTGATAAAAATAAAATAAAATAAAGCTAGCAGAGGGAACAGGCAGAGCACCTGGGATAGAAGGCCAGATGTCTGTTATATTCACCTGGATATTTTCTTCCACGACTCTAGTCTACGGCAAAACTTAGATTAGTAAACTGGGAATTTTTGAGTAGGTGCTATTAGAAAAATAATAAATTTCCAGCTGTGGTTCCAAGTTCCCCAAATGTGTGTTTTGAGCTTGGACCCCTCTGGGTTTTGCTATTGGACCTGAGTGTTTATTGGCCTGTTGCTGGAGCACTGAGTGGGTACTAGGCTCTGCCCTAAGTACAACGTGTTCAGGAAGCCGTGCGGGCAGCTAGCTTGTTGCCACAGACAGAAGCCTACTATACTAGCTCACTCCAGGAGAGTGGCAGGGATCGGCAGGGTTGTGACAGACTGAACAGAACTTCTCACACAGTTGATCTGTCAGTTAACGAGACCAGTAGAGGAGTGATTTTTGTTGTTTTTCATTTTATTTTATGTGTGTAGATATTTTGCTTGCTTGTGCATCTGTGTACCCCATGCAGTGCCTCCAGAAGCCAGAAGAAAGAAACAAGATTCCCTGGGACTGAAGATACAGACAGTTGTGAGCTACGGTATATATTGAATTGAATACAGTGGGATTGAATTTGGACCTCTGGAAGAGCAGCCAGTGCTATAACCACCCAGCCATCTGTCCATCCCCAGGAGGAACTGTTTCACTGGAAAGTTGCAGAGGGAGTGACTGGGCCAACTGAGACTACCTGGGTGTTCCATGATCCTTCCCTAGAATTCTGGTCACACCAGTTGCTTCTGTCCACAGCCAGAAGGCCATTCCTCACTGACCCCTCCTCTTCCTGCCTGTTTGGTCCCTAGGGGCTGTATTGAATCCTGCTGTCACCCATCCGGTCCCTCAGTTCCCACGAGCCCTTTTGTCATGCTGGTGCTCTTCCCTCTCCCCAGGGCCACCTCATGGTCTACATGTGGTGAGCCCCAACTAACCCCCCCACACCACCCCCCCACACACCATTTCCATTCTCTTAGATGCCAGCCTGCTGTGCTCCTGGCTCATCCTTCCTGTGGTAGGCCTGCCCCTGCACTCAGGCCTCCTGATCTGTTTGCTGCAGGAGCCTTCACTCTTCCCTCACCCCACTTGTGCGTCTGTCCGTCTGCCTTACCTGTCCTACTTTCCATCAGAGCCGGGATGATTTACAGGGACCCGCCTTCCTTCCCGCAGAGTTGGGACTTTTGCATAGGGGATTTCTCTGTCATCTGTTTTTTTCTTCCCCCTTTGGAATAAAAAGGGTGAGGAGTGATGAGGGGCGGGGACAGTGACTGCACCTCCTGGGAATTGTTTGATCCCAAAGCTGTCCTGTAGCTCTCCCTGTCTTCAGAAGGGGAGTTGTACTATGTTAGAAGCTTTGCAGTTACCTTTCTCATCACCAACAAGGAAATGGAAAACCCAAGGCATTGTATTGCCATAATTACTCCAGCATACACACTGCGGACAGTAAAGTTGGGGTGCTGCACTTGCTCAGTGCTTGGTCTCCTCGTGTGGGAGGTCAGGTGTCCGTCTGTTTACAGTGCTGTTTGTCTGGCTCCGTGTTGTGGATGGGCAAAGAGTCACTTCGTTTCTGTCCCCTCTGGCAGGCTGTGCTGTAGCATTAGCAAATTTGAGAAGGAGGACAAGACCCTGGTGTCAGGAATCCTGGGGGGCTTCAGAGAGGAGACTGTGAGGCACTTCAGGTGATTTGTGGGTGACAGATTGAGCTGAGGCCCGTCTTGGGTGGACATATTTCATGAACAAGGAGCTGGAGGTAACGGAGATGATTTTCCTGCTGGGGAAGTAGACGTTCTGCGTGTAATGACTGGCCGCTGTTTATACAGAAACTCTAGTCCTTGTCTTAATTTTTGTTTTTCTCAACAAGGTTTCTTGTATCCTTGGCCATTCTGCCCCTGTAGCTGAAGTTACTTTTGAACACATAGTCCTCTGCCTCCATTTTGCAAGTTAAGATTACAGGGTGTTCCACCACACCCAGTTTTGGTCCTAGGTTTTTGGTTTGTTTGTTTGTTTGTTTGGTGGTGCGGGGGACTGACCCTCAGGCTTCGTGCATTCTAAGCAAGCACTCTACCACTGAGCTATGTCTCCAGCTATGAGACTGAGCTATGTCTCCAGCCTTCATTTTTAAAAAAGTCTGTGTCATTTAGAAACTGTATACTAAGTGTGGATGATTTTATGATTCAAATTTTAAAAAAATAATTATGTATATACATAAAAATGTGTGCCTATGTGTATGTCTTAGTACTTTGTGTATGCCTGCTAACCATGGAGGCCAGAAGAGGGTGTCCAGTCTCCTGAAACTAGAGTTACAGTCGGTGGGGAGCCACCAGGTAGGTGTTAGGAGTTAAAGCTAGACCCCCAGACAGATGAGGATTGTTTTTAAGACAGGTTTTCTCTGTGTGTCATCTGGCCCTTTCTTTTCTTTCAAATTCATGGCCTCTTTAACTGTTACATATGTGTATACGTGTGCGTATGTTTTCCTAGGTACACAGTATAACCTGTTTGGTATGTATAATGTTACTTACATGCGTGCCTGTCCAAGGCTGACCATTTGGCATTGCAGAATCAATTACTGTGCCTTTCCCCAGGCAAGACCACGTCGCCTGTCTTCAGCTCTTGTCACTTGCCTATAGTGCTTTGTTTACGGTTGAGTCCAGAGGTCTTTCTTAATAATGTGGTTGGTTATGTAATGGTTGTGTCATGGTTTCTTGACTAAGTTCTGTATGGTTGGACATGTAGGTTGTTTCCAGTTTTCTCTACTCGACATAGTGCTGTGGTCTTCAGCACTCCTGTGACAGCTGCCAGGACACTGAATAATGTCCTGTTGTGTGCTGTTCTGCGGCATGCAGTCTCCTCCTTGCTTTAGAAGGAGTGAATGTTTTCATTTTTAACAGTAAAACTATTTTTAAAATAAGGCTTTGCATAGAATCACTAAACATATATGCGTCCCCATGAGAGTTGGTATGTTCAAATTCTGGTCGTCTTGAAGTTGGTGTTTCAGTGAGGAAAGGAATGAACAGCCAACAGCGAGTCTGTTAGAGTAAAGGGCGAGAAGAGGAGGCAGGCTCATGATGAGACCGTGAGCAGGGGCCGGCTCTCTCGGTGTATTTACCAGGTCTCTGAGTGGATGGCATCCAAGTTAGGACTGGGTGAGAAAAGGGCAGGGGAGCCTTGTGCAGACCTGAGAGCCGAAAGCTTCAGGCAGGAGCGGGAAGTACGAGGACAGGTGTGAGATGCTTGGCTTGGCGCTTGCTTGGCTCTGGTTTTGAGGCTGGAGCATGTGAGAGAGGAGTGCCTTCTGGGCTGAGCGGTTGTGGAGTACTGTTTATTAGACCAGGGATGCTGGAGACAGATGGGAGGAGGTGAGAGGACACTGAGTTCAGGGTTTGACTGGCTAAGTTTGAAGAGCCTTTTGGGTGCTTACTTAGAGATCATTGGTGATGGGGAAATAGGGCCTGGAACAAGGGGGAGAGGAGGAGGTGGCAAAGAGCAAGTAGAGCGAGCGGAAGGCATGCTTTCTGTCTGCAGCTGTGAGGGGGAGGATAAGAATGGCAGGGGGAAGGGTTTCAGTTCATTGTAAACTCCGTGAATTTTCAATAAAGAACCCAGGGATTCATGGTAATTGAGTTGCTTCAAGTGCTTCCCCTGAGGGTCTCCTCTCCTGCGCCTCGGGGCTGGGCTGGAAAAGTTTGAGGAATCACTTCGTTATTGTAGTCTGTTGTGTTATGAAATCTCACCCTAGTGAGTGTTTAACCTTAAAGAGTCTGGGACTCACTTACCCATTTTGTTATCCCTAATAGAGGCTTTGCAGCTGCTCCAAATATCCCTCCAGTTGTGCATCTTAATAGTTGTTTGGCAAGCCATTCCATTCTGCACGGGAGGGTCTACACGGCCTGCGGCAGTGGCCGTAGAGATGCCCACAGCCCTCCCAGGTAAGGACGTGGAGAGACGTGGCTCATGGCTCCCCGTGGACAGTTTCCCGTGTTCTCACGGGTAATAGAGATGCTGCTACTCTAGCTCTGGCAGGGGTTCCGGCGAGCCAAGCACAGAGTTCTTAGCTACAGTTTGCAATAGCTAATAGTCAGCAGTGATTAAAAGTTGTTCGCATAGCTTGATTTTCTTTTTTTTTTTTCTTTCTTTCTTTCTTTTCTTTTTTTTTTTTCGAGACAGGTTCTCTCTGTATAGCCCTGGCTGTCCTGGAACTCACTTTGTAGACCAGGCTGGCCTCGAACTCAGAAATCCGCTTGCCTTTGCCTCCTGAGTGCTGGGATTAAAGGCGTGCGCCACCACGCCCGGCTTGATTTTTTTTTTTCTATACAGTTAATATGAGTAATTTTCCTGGCCATTGAAGTCTAACCTGACATGGTATTACATGCCTATAACTCCAGCACTTAAGAAGTTGAGGCAGGGGCTGGAGAGATGGCTCAGCGGTTAAGGACACTGACTCCGCTTCCAGAGGTCCTGAGTTCAATTCCCAGCAACCACATGGTGGCTCACAACCATCTGTAATGAGATTTGATGCCCTCTTCTGGTGTGTCTTATGTCAGCTACAGTGTACTCATGTATATTAAATAAATAATTCCTTTTAAAAAAAAAAAAAAAAAAAAAAAAGAAGTTGAGGCAGGAGGATTTACAATTTAAGACCAGCCTGAATTATATAAGGAGACCTCTTCGCTTAAAATCCTTCAGCCTTTATAGTGGAAAAGCTGGGTAGTAATGATGCATGCCTTTAATCCCAGCACTCAGAAGGCAGAAGCAGAAAGATCTCCAAGTTCGAGGATAGTCTGGTCTACAGAACAAGTTTCAGGACAGTCAGGGCACAGAGAAACCCTGCCTTGAAAAACCAGAAAGAAAGAGAGAGAGAGAGAGAGAGAGAGAGAGAGAGAGAGAGAGAGAGAGAGAGAGAGAGAGAGAGAGAAAGAAAAGAGAAAGAAGAGAAAGGAAGCTGAGAACAGGTTGAGCTAGCCACAGAAGTCATAGCCTTGAACTAAGCCATGAGAGAGCAGAGCTCTGGCTGTGTTCCTTTTCCTTTTTGAGAAAGGTTCTCACGTAGCAGAGGCCGCTCTGGAGCCCCAGATCCTCCTGCCTCTGCCTCCCCCCTCACTGGGAAGGAGTGCAGTGACTTCCTGCCACAAAACTTTGTCCTTCTTCCTTTTGAAAGATAACATGACAAAGGCTTGGAGAAGGTTTCCTTAGTAATTAGTCCATCAGGCATGGCTAGGTCAAGTCATCGTTTACTTCTATGCTGCTTAATCAGGTCTCAATGCTGACTGAAACTTTGTGTCCTGAGACTGTCTCCCCCAGCCCCCTGGGACCCACTGTGACCCTACACCTTGCTTCAGCTTTTTAAAGCTTGTGTAGGATGCATCGGGAATGTTTCCCTTAGCATAACATTCGTGAAGTCCATTCATGGCTGTGTTAAGAGTAATGCACGTTGGCAGTTGCTAAAAGAATAGATCTTGAATATTTATACAAAAAAGGAAGAAAGAAAAAAAGAAAGAAAAGAAAAAAGGCAGATGAAGTGGTGGGTATGCTAATCTCTTCATAGTGAGGACATATATACCAAGACATTGTTTGAACCCATAAATGTACACAGTTTTCATTGGCAGTTAAAGATTAATTTAAAAACTCTAGTTGGCAGAATGCATGCCTGTAGTCTCAGCATGCAAGAGGAAGAGGGGAGGGTTCCCATTTCCGACCTGGCCTATATAGTGAGACTCTGTCTCTTTCCACAGAAATTGTAACTGACCGCCATCTCCCACACTTAGCTTTTCCATGGGCCTCCAGGTGGGCTATCCTGGACTCTCTAGAGGTGTGTCCTGCCATAGCACACCTTTTGTCCACTGCAGTCCCTGCTCCTCACAGTTGTCTGGCAGCCTGTAGAGGCCTTCCGAGCTCCTTGCTCCCTTACGAGCCATAGCTGGGCTTGCTGGGTGAGACAAGTGCAGCCTCCCCATCCAGGGTCTCTCCAGCCAGGCAGAGATATACCCAACGCATCCCAGGTACACGCACACATTTGCCAACCTGGACTGCTGCTGCTTCCTGGCCAGTAACATGCGTGTTGTTCATTTGCATCTCTAGTGTATCTTGTCTCAGCCAGAGCTTATCCTGCTCTATTCAATGCTCTAGAATCACAGTCCTTTACCTGCAATTTTTAGGAATAGGTAACCTAAGATTTTGAAATTTTCACATTTCTGAAGAAAGTTAGTGAATGTAGCATGTACTGTAGAATATCCTAGGTAATATCTTGTCATCAAATAGATACACAAAATTAAAAAGTAGTTTCTCTCCAGCGTTTCCCTTTATTGTACATTCTGTCTTTGAGTCATGCTGCCAGGATAAGGAGGTGCCACTGTGGCTTTATGGCTAATACTTGCAAACAGTTTATTCAGCTGGGTTACACGAGTCTTGATGGACATGGTAGATAACTGCAGTCTCAGCATTTGTGAGGTGGAGGAGGAGGGTTAGAGTTCAAGGCCATTCTCTGCAAACCTGGGGTATATAAGATCCTGTCTCAAAACCAGGAAGTGTTTAAGAAGGGAGCAGGAGCAGAGTCCCCGTCTTAGGTTTTACAGTCATCCCTTCCTGGGAACTCACTTCCAAGGTAAGAGTTATGGGGTTGGCTGTACATCTGCTGCAGGTCGTTATCCTCTTGACTTTTTGAACACACAGTAGGTCGTGTAACCTATGTGTTACACATGTGGCTTTTAAACAGAACAGAAATTCCAGGTTTGTGATTGTGTAAATATCTGCTTTCATTGGTATTGAAAAACAGTAAGTATAGTATATGGGAATGCTGAGTAGGTACGCTGTTACTGGAGGCGCCTCAGAGAAGAAGGGCTTTTGCAGTGAAGTACCATGGGAAGGCGCTACTGAAACTTCACGTGAGATCACAGTCTTGGAAAGATCATGTTACCATTTTGATGTTCACTACCAGGCCTTGTGGTACACATCTGTAACCCTTGTGCTTGTGAGGCTGAGGCAGGAGGATGGTGAGTTTATGGCTGTCCTTGGCTATGTAGTGAGACCCTCTCCCAGAAACAGGAGACAGACTCTGAAGCGATCTCAAGGTTTTGCTTTGCCTGGCTGAAGGGACAGCTAGCAACATAGTGTCTACGTTTAAATCATCTATGTTGCCAACAGCAGATTTTTAAACATATGAATTCACTAATGTGACTAATTATAAGTATAGCCACAAAAAGAATTTGGTCTAGGGATCAAAAAGTGTGCCTATCTGAAGTAGGGTGTGTTTTGTTTTTTTTTTGTTTTTTTTTTTCCTCTTCTTGATTTTGGTTTCGTTAACAGAGAGGTATCTCTATACCTGTAATTTCTGGTAACTTAGTGAGAACTTTCAGGTCACAATAAATTTTCCCATTATGTAAAATATTTCACATAGTAGGTGACACGTTGTGAGTGGGTGTGACTCTGCCAGAAACACACGATGATGATGATGATGACGATGACAATAATTGGGCCAGGTACAGAGTTACACACAAGTTACCAGCTAGCTGTCTGGTTGGTTGTTTTGTTTTGTTTTTAAGATTTAGTTATTTCAGGCTGGTCATATGGCTCAGCGGTTAAGAGCACCGACTGCTCTTCCAAAAGTCCTGAGTTCAAATCCCAGCAACCACATGGTGATTCAAACCATCCGTAATGAAATCTGATGCCCTCTTCTGGAGTGTCTGAAGACAGCTACAGTGTACTTACATATAATAAATAAATAAATAAATAAATAAATAAATAAATCTTTAAAAAAAAAAAGAATTGAGAAACAAACCATCAGCTAAAAGCCAAGTTCAAAGTCAACTAGTGTGACAAGACACCCAGACTCTAAAAATAAATAAAATATAAAAAAAGATTTAGTTATTTCATCTATTTATTTAACTTTATGTGTATGAGTGTATTGCCTGAATCTGTGTATGTGCTTTGGATCTCCTGGAACTGGTGTTAAAATGGCTGGAGTCACAGTGTGCATGCTGGGATTCAAACCTGAACCCCTGGAAGAACAGCCAGTGCTTTTAACAACTGAGCCATTTCTGCGGCTCTCAGTTTTGTCTTTTGTTGATGTTTAGATGTATTTGTTTATTTTTATTTATGTGTGAGTCCACTGTAGTTGTCTTCAGACACACCAGAAGAGGCCATTGGATCCTATTACCGAACTACAGATGGTTACGAGTTAACCTGTGGTTGCTGGGAATCGAACTCAGGACCTCTGGAGGGGCAGTCAGTGCTCTTAACCACTGAGCTGCCTGCCTCTCCAGCTCCCAGTTTTGCTTTTTGAAGTAGAGCCTCTTGTAGCCCAGGCTTGTTTCATTCTCCTTTCTGAGTATTGCTATGATTATAGATATAAATCAGTGAATGAATGCTTTTCTCTTCTCTCCTCTCCTCTCTCCCCCTCCCCTTTCTTTTTCTTTTTCTTTTTCTTTCTTTTTCTTTTCCTTTTCTTGTTTTTCTTTTTTTGGAGACTGTTTCTCTGTGTAGCCCTGCCTGTCTTGGAACTCATTCTGAAGACCAGGCTGGCCTTGAACTCACAGAGATCCACCTGCCTCTGCCTCCCAAGTCCTGGGGTTAAAGGTGTGGACAGTCACCACCTAGTGTTTTTAAGCTTAAAAAAAAGCTTTATTTATTTTTATTCTTATGTTTTGCTTACATGCGTGTGGTACTGCATTGACTGCCAGATGGTCGTGAGCTCCTGTGAATGCCAGGATATGAACCCAGATCTTCCGAAGGGAACTGAACCCAGATCCCCTGAAAGCTCTTGTCCACCCAGCCGTCTCTCTAACCCCTTAACCACCCAGCTGTCTTTCTAACCCCTTAAACACCCAGCCGTCTCTCTAACCCCTTAACCACTCAGCTATCTCTCTAACCCCTTAACCACCCAGCCATCTCTCTAATCCCTTAACCACCCAGCCGTCTCTCTAACCCCTTAATCATTTTTTTTTAAATTATCTAAGTGAAATCTCTAGGGATGTTTTATAATGTCAAATTCACATAAATGCGCACTAATAATAGCTAATTTGCCTGAGTTAAGAGTATTAATTTCAGGGTGGCTATTTAGTGAAGGGTGGGTCTTATTCTGATCATTCCAAGGCCTCTCATTGGTTGAAATGAAGTTAGACTTAGAAAAATGACTGATTTTAACAGTTGTATTTTATAACCATTGTGCCCAGTGTTTTGAGACAGCTTGTCCTTTTAGGGGCATTGTCAGCTGAAAGTCACATCATTTCCGTGGGGTTGACGGTGTCTCAGTCCTTTCCTGGACGAGGAGTCTGGAGTTACTCTAGGAGTGGCTGTTTGAGAGGAGTCGCACCGGAGTGTGTAGAGTAGAGGAGCCGGTGCTATTCTCCTGACGAGAGTCATGACACATCCTAGCTGAAGGGAAGGTGCGCTGCTTGAGCAGTGCACACGTGGGAAGCTATGTCCTTACTGGAGTCCGGTGTAGAGTAGAGGCAGCAGGAAGCCACCACCACAGACTGCACCAGCACCAGCACTGGGGGCAGGCTGTGTCCACTGCCAGCTTCTTTCCATTCCTGTCTATTGTACGCTGACCAGCTGTTGGCTCCACCTCTGTAGGTGCTCTCAGGAGGCTTGATCTAAGACATTGGTCTGTCCCCGAAGTACCCTGTGGGGACAGTCCATTCAGATCGGAGCACAGGGCCTGACTGTGTTGGGCTTCACAGACTGGCCAGATGAGTGGAGAAGTTGAGCTGTTGTGCTGCAGCTGCCTGTAGCTGGTGGAATTGAGACAACCTCAGAGCACAAGCCTTGATCCCTGACTTGAAAGGAAGAGCTCTACTGGACTTCAGTGGGGAGAGCCCAGAGTGGCACCTAAATTTGCCCAGCTGCCTCTGATGAAAGCATCTCTGAGGGTTTAACTACTCCAGTGAGTCTCTAAAGCACTGTGGTGACAAAAGACATTTCCTCCTGCTGTCCCTCTGCTCATTTCCTACGTGCTGTGAGGTTTTCCAGGTCAGTCAGGAATTTACTAGTGAGTCAAATCAACAGTCATGCATCCCAAAAGGATGGAGGATGTTCACAGAATGTGCCAGTGGTTGAAGGATGAGAAGAGCCTAGAGTGCTCACACAGCTTCCACACGCTATGATTGTGGTCCCAGGACCACAGCCCTGTCGCAGGTCATTGCTGACCAGGTGTCATTATGTGGTGGGACTGTATTCATTATTCATATCTTGCCTGGAAAAAGAGACACAGAGCAGGAAGATTAAAAAATGTTCTTCCCAGGCAGTGGTGGCACACACCTTTTATCCAAGTACTTGAGAGGCAGATCTCTTGAATTTGCTAGCCTGGTTTGCAGCGTGAGTTCCAGGACAGCTGGTACACAGAGAAAGCCTATCTCAAAAAACTAACAAGAAAAATAAAGCCAGGCAGTGGTGGCACATGCCTTTAATCCCAGCACTTGGGAGGCTGAGGCAGGCAGGTTTCTGAGTTCGAGGCCAGCCTGGTCTACAGAGTGAGTTCCAGGACAGCCAGGGCTACACAGAGAAACCCTGTCTCAAAAAAAAAAACCAAAAAAACCAAAAAAACAAAAAACAAAAACAAAAACAAACAAAACAAAAGAAAGAAAAAGAAAAAATGTTTTAAAAAACTTTCCATAAGGCCAGCATCCTCCCTTCTAGTTAGTGTCAGCAAACCCTGTGGGTATCCATTAAAGCAGGAGCTGGCTGGTTAGCAAATGACCTGTGACAGCCAAGGCCTGGGCTCCACTTGGACTATAACTTAGGGCCCTTGTGCCTCAGTTTTTCTACCTGTGAGGAGAGGATGATACTAGAGGCTACCTCATAGGGAGTCATTGGATTCTGTGAGTGAGACTGATAGTGTCTTCTGTGAATGGCAGCCACAGCGAGGTGCAGTCTACATGGAACTACATGTCACAGCACAGTGTGATGACCCTTTGGGATGACAGAAGGGCCTTGCTGCTGGGCATGGGAAAGGAGCTTCTGAAATTTTCCTGGAGGTGATCTTAGAGCCTGTGGTTAGAGCACAGTTAGGTAGATAGGAGAGGTGAAGAGGGACTGTTTTCATGGTGCCCGCAGGAGTGTGTGGCAGTGGCCAGCATAGCTTAATTTTGCTTATTCATTCACCTATCCTCAACCCACTGCCAGTTCAAGTCATATTGGGCCACAGATACACAGAGGAACACAGTTCATCTGAGCAGCAGCCACTGCAGACAGAAACTCCTTCCAGGGGTCAGAATCACCAAAAGCTAGCAGCCTTCTGGGGGCAGTAGAGAGGATTGTCCTGCTGCTGTTGCCTGTGTTCACACTCTGGCCCTGCCACTTGATCCTCATGAGCCTTGCACAGGTATATGCCTCAGATACCAGAGGCTTTGATACCTTGTCAGCTGTGGGTGCACATAGCTGCTCAGGGGTACTGTGAGTTTACACGAGTGTGGTGGTTTGAATGCAAATGGCCCCCATAGCCTAACAGGGTATGGCACTACTAGGAGGTGTGGCGACATTGGAGTAGGTGTGTCTTTGTTGGAGGAAGGGTGTCACTGGGGCTGGTGGGCTTTGAGGTCTCAGATGCTCAAGCCAGGCCCAGTGTCCCACTCTTCTTCCTGTCAACTGCTGATTGGGATGTAGAACTCTCAGCTATCTCTTCAGCACCATGTCTGTCTGTGTGCCACCATGCTTCTTGCCATGATGACAATGGACTAAACCTCTGAAGTGTAAGCCAGCCCCAGTTAATGTTTTTCTTATAAAAAGAGTTGTCGTGGGCTGGAGAGATGGCTCAGTGGTTAAGGCACCGACTGCTCTTCCAGCGTTCAGTTCCCAGCACCCACACGGTGGCTCACAACCATCTGTAATGGGATCTGATGCCCTCTTCTGATGTGTCTGAAGACAGCTATAGTGTACTCATAAACATAAAATAAATCTTAAAAAAAAATAGAGTTGCTGTAGTCACGCTGTCTCTTCCCAGCAATAGAAACCCTAACGGAACCCAAGGCCTCAGGCCCCAGCAGTACAGTGGACCTCATGAGCTCTTGCTGAGGTCGGTTTTGCTACACAGGGACACGCGGCTGTCTTGACCGTGCGTCCCAGCCAGCCCACTCCTCCAGCTTCACCGTAGATCCTTCCTAGAGGACCTTGTCCTGACCTGTGTTTGGATCTGCGGAGTAGCTCCTGTCCTCTCTGACCACGGCACTTGTCCTCGTGATAACCTGCTCTCCAGTTGCAGTCCTACTGGGTGCCTGTAGCCACTGTCATGGTAAACTGTCACCCGCAGCCCCTTTCCAAGTAATACATAGCGTTCAGCAGATGAGTCAATGAATGAACAAACTACTGCAAAGTGAAAGCCACCTAGGATACCGCTACTGTTGGTGAGGTCTCTTCTGAATCTGATTGCATGGCCAATGGTTTACTATTTCAGGTCCTCTGACCACGTCGTTGTGTTTACTATTCTGGGTGTCCAAGGGAAAGCTACCTGTACAGGAGCTAGGCATGCTTGGTGTGTTGGCTTTTTTTTTTTTTTTTGTACTGAAAGCTGTGAAGCTGTGGTTCATTCTCAGAGCCTCTCAGCAGGGACTTAGAAGCTGACATTTTGATGGCAGATGTGCGCAGTGCTCACAGGCAGCTTGAGTATTAAAGACTGTGTGTCACTATGCACATTTCACCCATTTCAGCATTGTGACCTGTCTCACTCACTTGTACCAGCAATACCCCAGCATAAACCACAAACCAGGCAGCCTTTAGGGAACGGGTCAGAAATCCAGAAATACCTCTAGAAGTTTATAACATTTCTTAAAGATCCAAAAACAAAAAAAACAAAAAACAAAAAAAACAAAAAACAAAACAAAACAAAAAACCCGTTGTGGCTCCAAAGGCAGCTGCCTCTGCTGAGGAGTCTGTCTCCAGCGCCTTTGCTTCCGAGGCTGGTAGCTTTCAGAAAGACTGCAATGCAGCGCTTAGCAAAGCCCTGTTAATATGGAAGCCGCCCGCTCCCCTTCAGGCTGCTGCTGCTGCCGCCTATGAGCTGAAGGAGGAGATGGTGGGTCTAATATGCCCTAGGACCTGCAGTTCTGTGATTCGACGCAGGCAATTCTGTGAATGCCTTGGCTAGCACAGGCTTGTCCTGCAGCAGCTGAGTTTCTGGTGCAGTGGGCTTTCCTCGGAATGTGAAACTGAAGATGCCTTTGCAGTTTGTGCCTCATAATTTGGTTTTCATCTGTGAGTTCAGATGGTGGGTTATACAAAGGTAAGGGGCTTTAACAATCATGAATTTTTATATTTAAAGTATTTATGAATATCCCAAGTCAAAGTAAATAATTGTGATTTGAGTAGATCTCTACTGTATCTAAAATAAAACTTTGTGTTGTATTAATGACAGTTTTGACATTTGAAGGATTGTCTTATTTATCATGGACTATTCATCCTCTAATGAATTACTCACAATGTTCTTTGAAAAGGGGTTGCTTTTACTTTGGCTTTCTAGTAAACAAGCTTGACTCTCAGAAATCTAGGTATGGATTATAATATGTTTGTTTTTTTAAACAATAATTTCATTGATCTGGCGTAGGATATCTCCTTTTTCTGGCGTAAAATATATCACCACCCATATATGATAGATGATAAAGTCTAGTTCCCTGAGTTCTTCTTTTTCCTCAGATGAAAATCCTCAGATGAGCATTTTCTCAAGTGCGGATGGAGCTCTTTGCTCATGTATGGGATGCACTGAGCACTGCCTTCAGCTGCGCCTCTTTGTTTATCTATGAGGGGGGCTAGATTCTAACTCAGATTGGTTTTGCTATAGGTTGGTGACCCCAAAATATATCAAATGCATCATGGTTGGTAATTTTATATGTCCGACACCAAGAAATATGTCAGGGTTACCATGGCAACTGCATGTGTTCTGAAAAGCTTGTGAATGGGCTCTGAACCTTCTGGCATTTTAACTGAGATTTTCCAGCTGAGAGTCTGAATACATGATCAGTGTAAATAAATTCAGCTTTCTGTGGAGAGGACATCCTGTCTCCGGAGTTGACTACCCTGCTCAGTTCTTTCTCTTGTAACATCTACCTTGCCTCTTGGTTCCCAGTCACAGGCTATGTGAAAGCTTGTTTTCAGCCTCAGGTTGGGGAGCCATCTGACCACAGTTACCAATGGACCATGTAGAATGGATCCATTGCCTGATAATCCCCTCACCCCAAACTGTACTTGTAGCTTCATGTCCTACTGTGGTGTGGTGTTCTGGTGGAGCTTGCTGTCCATCTGAAAAACTTCTTTCTAGAAGTTTCCAGCTCCAGAGAGCCTGACTTGCTGTTAGTTTGAAAGCTGTGGTGGTTGGTTTGGGGAAGGAGATCTAGTGAGCAAGCTTATGTGAATTATAATGGAGGACCAATTGGCTTTATGATCAAAGGGTTGTTGGCAGCATTTATAACCAGTTCACTCCCCAAGCTGAGCGTGGTACATACACCTTTGCTCTTAGTACTCGGCACTCAGGAGGCAGAGGCAGCAGATCTCTGGGAGTTCAAGGCCAGCCTGGTCTGTGTGTTGAGTTCCATGCCAGCCATAGCTGGAAAGAACTATCAAACAACAAAAAGCAAAACAAGCAAACAAGCAGTCCTCCTTGTATATTCAGACAACCTTGAAATCCCTTTGGAGACAAGGTCTTGCTTTAAAGCCCTAGTGTGCTTGAGCTCACTATGTTTACCTGTTTGGCCTAGAACTCAGAATTATATGGTATGACTGTTCATTTGAAAGTAAGCTAGTCTTTGAGCCACCCACTAGTGGGTGTATTGCTGTGGCTTACCTCTGGGCCTCATTTGGGATCTTTGTCTGATTCTGTTCTTTAATTTCAGATGAGAAAACCGAGGCCCAAAGAAGCTATGTCCTTGGTTGGGGTCCCAGAGTAGGCCAGACCCAGGTGCAGGATCAGAACTCCGCTCCTGCTCCTGGATGTCTGCTCCCCTGAGGCTCATGTCCTGACAGAATTTGCTCTCAGCTAATACATCTGTTTTCCTTTTGTCAGAAGGGGGGGTCTTTCATAATTTCAGGTCTAACTTAGAGAACTCTTCAATTTAAATTTTAAAAACTTTTTTCTACATTTTTTCCTTTCTTTCATCATTTAATAATTTCTGCTCAGTGTGCTGATCCTGATACATCCATGGGGAGGACATGACCTCTGCCCTGTGTGCCCCTTGCTGTGATGAGAGAGCTCCTGGCTGTCCACATGAGTTCTGGATTGAGGGGCTGAGGAGATGGTGCAGTTGATAAAGTACTCACCATTTGAGCACCAAGACCCTAGTGTAGATCCCCAGCACCCAGGTTTAAAAACAGTGCTAAGGCTGGGGTGGACATAGGGCTGCCTACCAAGTCCCCAGCTCTGGGGTTGTCAGCGACCTTGTCTGAAACTCGGAGGTGGAGGATGAGGAAGGTGTCCATTGTCAGCCTCCTGCCACCACAGCACACACTCTCAAGATTAGTGGCTGCTGTGACATCACACTGATGAAGGCAGAGTGACATAATGATAGCAGTCCTGATCTATTACATGAAGTAAGGGGTCGCACTCTCAGAAGTTGAAATGCGAATTGATTTTCCAACCAGATTGTGCTTAACCTTGGTTTTTAAATTTCTGGTGTTTAAAAATTAAGATTTCAGAGGGCTGGAGAGATGCCTCGGTGGTTAAGAGCACTGGGTGCTCTTGTAGAGGACCGGGGCTCAGTTCCCCATCCACATGGCCCCTCATAACCATTTGTAACTTCAGTTCCAGGGAATCCATTGTACTTCATGGGTACCAGCCTTATATGTTTTATATGTGGTACATGTACATATACATATATATACATGCAGGCAAAATACTCATACACATAAAATATTCTCTAAAAATTAAGAAAAATTTTTATTGTAAAAATTTTTTATTGTAAGTCACATAAGGTGATGAATTGTATTTTTTTCTCTTAATCTTTTTTTAAAAGATGTATTTATTTTATTTATATGAGTACACTGTAGCTGTCTTCAGACACACACCAGAAGAGGGCATCGGATCCCATTACAGATGGTTGTGAGCCACCATGTGGTTGCTGAGAATTGAACTCAGAACCTCTGGAAGAGCAGTCAGTGCTCCTAACCACAGAGCCATCTCTCTAGCCCCTCAATATTCATTCTTTTTCTTCCTTCCTGTCTTGTCTGTCTGTCTTCCTTTCTTTCTTTCTTTCATTTTTTTTTTAATTAAAGACAGGGTCTAGCGTCTCTCTATGTAGCCCTGATCATCCCTGATCATCCTAGAACTCATTGTGTAGACCGGGCTGGTCTTAAACTCACAGAATGCTTGCCTCCCAGTGCTGGGGTTAAAGGTATGCACCATCACACCTGGTTTCCTCCTCCTCCTTTAAATAAATAAATAAATAGATAAAAATTATTTTCTTTGTATGAGTGTCACTTGTAGACATGAGTACATGTCTGGACTCACAGAGACCAGAAGTGCAGGATCCCCTGGAACTGGAGTTGTGGATTGTTATAAGCTACCCTGAAGGTGCTAGCTACCAAGTCCTGATCCCCTGGAAGAACAGCAGATGTTCTTAATCACTGAGTCATGTGCCTTTAGCCTTCCTTTCTTTCTCAGCTGCTGCCTTTATTCACCGAGCCCATCTCACTGGCCCAAAGTGTATTACTAACATAATTTATATAGCATGGACTGCCTTGTTAATACATGGTATCCAGTGTTGGTGTGTCCAAAATCCTTTTTAACTTTAGAACACTTTAGTCAACCTAAAGCTATAGACTCTTAATTTATTCAGCAGACAAATTAAGAGTGAAAGGCCAGCATCATGACTCATTATGTTGAACTGTGGTCCTGTGTGCCTTGCCCTGTAAGCAGAACTTCAAACGGAAGGGTGCAGGTGGCAGCCGAGCTGTGGTGTCCATGGCTGCTGGCCCTCAGAAGCGCTTTAGGTAAATAAGAGTTTCTGTTGAAGCTCTGGCAAGAGGCTGTAAACTAGATTTTTGAGGAGGGGAAAGTCAATTTTGATAGGACAGAGGTCACACTTCAGGCAGAAGGACATCCGTGGCAGATCATCCTGCTGGGTGAGAATAGACTACAGGGTTTGAAGCATTGCTTGAGTTCATGTGTACGATAAGCCTACACACTTTTCTTTTGTCTTTTCCTACGTGTCCTGTGTTCCTTTATTCCCACACACGCCTGGTTAAAAGACCACACCATAGGCAGAAGGGAAGGCATGGCCCAAAGAGGAAAGGGCTGGTCCTAGCCTGGATCATCAGGTCAGCACCATCGTCTATGTGTCTGCCTTGTGAGACTGGTCCTAAGATTAGAGGCATAGTTTACACTAAGAATAACTCCAATATCAAAACCTTAAGATTAGTCTTTTGTTTAGAGAAAGAAAATACAGTAATCAAAGTAAAGTTTCTTGACTTGTAAAAAATATAAGATGAGAGCCAAACATGGTCGCATACACCTTTGATCACAGTATTCAGGAGGCAGAGCCAGGTAGATCTCTGTGAGTTTGAGGCAAGCTTGGCCTATCTAGTGGGTTCCAGGCCAGCTAGGACTACATGGTAATACTTTGTCTCAAAAAAAAAAAAAAAGAGGGGAAACCAGTGCACTGCCCTCACGAGACAGATAGAGGGAGTGGGGGGCCAGCCTACTCTGTGGAGTGAGTTCCAGGGCAGCCAGGGCTACACAGCGAGACCCTGTCTAGAAGAAACAAACAGAATCAGAGAGAAGAAGGTGATATCTGACAGGGAATCCCAGTTTTCTTGTTGAGATAAGCCTTGCCTCTGTTACAGAATGATGTCTCACAAGCAGATCTATGGGTTAAACCTCTTTGAAGCCGGGCGGTGGTGGCGCACTCCTTTAATCCCAGCACTTGGGAGGCAGAGGCAGGCGATTTCTGAGTTCGAAGCCAGCCTGGTCTACAGAATGAGTTCCAGGACAGCCAGGGCTACACAGAAAAACCCTGTCTCGAAAAAAAACCTCTTTGAAAGTGCCTAGACCCGCAGGTTAGGAGCATGTCCTATTTGTGTACTCCTAGCTGGTAGCCCAAGTTCTGCATTCTGCGTTCTGCTACAGGATGTCGGTTTTCCAAGAACACAGCTGACATCTCGTAACAAAAGATGGGCTCATAAGAGGGAAGCACGGGGACTTGACTCAGGGCCAACAAGATGGCTTAACAGGTGCACTTGCTGCCAAACCTGACAACCTGAGTTTGATTCCTGAAACTGTACGGAGAAAAAGGACTGAGTCACATGGGTTGTCCTCTGGAGTACATATATACATAGTGGCACGTGGTATGCACACACGAACACAAACCTTTTAAATGCTTCCATAAGAAATGGCAAAAAATAATTTCTCCCCCTCAAGACTCTCTGTGTAGCTCAGGCTGTCCTAGAACTTGCTCTGTAGACCAGGCTGGCCTGGAACTCACAGAGATCCTCCTGCCTCTGCCTCTCAAGTGGCAAGGACCAAAGGTGTGTGTCGTCACCAACCAGGCTTTCCCACATTTTTCAAATACTTGTTTATTTTTTTATATAGTTTTATGTGCTGTATAGAGGCTTCCTAGGTGAAACCTCGGGCCGAGCACTGTGGTTTATTCCTCTAATCCCAGCCCCGGGGAAGCCGAGACAAGAAGACGTACTTTTGTTTCCTACTTTCAAATGCTCATCTAAAATTCTGTTGTAATATTAGCTTAGAACAAGTTTTGAATACATGACTTCTTTAAGAACACCTTTAATCCCAGTGTCCCAGGACAGTCAGGGCTACAGAGAGTGGGACCCCGTCTCAGGAAACAGACACCTGCTACGTACTGACGCTCACTAGCACCGATGAGTTGACATACTGTCCTGAGCCAACGTTGGGTTGCTCCATCATTGCCACCACAAAGAAGGTGGCCCAAAAGTCAGACTCTACCATGCCAAGGTTTCCCTGGCAGCTGTGGACTTAACAGGTCTGTGTGCAGAATATTTGACATTAGCTCCAGTCGACTGAACTGTCTTCTCATACAAATCTCTTTAGCCCCTAGAAAGGCTGCTCTTTTTTGTAGTCACACTTTTCAGAGGTTTCTCAAAGCATTTTCCAGGAACCAGGGAATATTCAAGAGAACTAAATTTGAAGTCTGCACAGGAAGCTTTGCTCTAACACGTGTGCTGCAATGTGCAGTCTATTCAGTCTCTACCGTCTACCCCTCTGGCTTTTTATGGATTTCTGTTTCACAAGGTTTAACCTTTCTTTTTTCTTTCTTTCTTTTCTCTTTAGATAGAGTTTCTGTGTAACGCTGGCTGTACTGGAACTATGTAGACCAGGCTGGCCTTGAACTTAGAAATCTGCCTGCCTCTGCCTCCCTGATTGCTAGGATTAAAGGCTAAAACATACAATAAAACAACATACCCCCCCAAAAAACAGTAAAAAAAATCTGTATCTTACTTTAATAAAGATAATTTTAAAATGCCATTTAATATCTAGGAGTTATTTGACATAGATGTTTCATTTTGTGCTTGGCGAGGTGAGGGATGGCCTTCTTTTCTTTTATGGAGATAAGTGTGGGGAGAAATGGGGAGGTTTGTATGTCTTCTTTGCCACCCTCTGCTTTATTCCCTGGAGACAGGGGCTCCCATTGGGCCTAAAACTGCATTTTGGCCAGGCTGGGTGGCCTGGAATCTCTAGAACTTGCCAGTGATAGGAGTGGGTTACCAGCATGCACTGCTTTTTATGTGGATACTGGAGATGCAAACTCGGATTTTAATGCTACCATAGCAAGCACTAACCCACTGAGCCATCTCCCCAGCCCTAAGAAGTATCCTTTCTAAGCTCAAGAGTGCAACCTCCCAATTCACGCAGTCATTTAGGAAGCACTATGTACATGTCCTGCGCGTGCGCGCACACACACACACACACACACACACACTGGTATAAAACACAAGCTTCATGAAATGAGATATTCAGTACTTTTTAAGCATTTACTTTGTCTTCTACTTGTGTGTATTATTTTCAGATCTAGTAAAAAAAAATGTTTTCTTTCTATATATTCTTTAGATCGTGGCTCCTTTGGGAGATCTTACCTATGGCTCTGTGTGCAGTTACTGCTCTGTGTACTGTGTCTCCCTTTGGTAGTTCTCATGTTCTCATGCCCTAGAAACTGGGCAGTCCCTCTTCTTAGCCTGTTGGTGAGTGAATGCAGGGTCTCGACCTCATCTTCTTCATAGTGTCCCCAACATGGACAGACACATGGACAGGTAGATACAGTAGGGTGCTGTGAGGTCTGTGTTACCCTTGGTAAGAGTTTCTCAGTTTTTAGGTTCCACCAAGAAATCCTTTTTCCGTGACCATCTTTGCTAGATTTTCAAACCATTGATTACTTCTATTTTCTTTCTCCTTCTTGGAATAAATGACTTTTTATGTCCTAAGTGGGTCCTTCCTTGTTAGTCTTGCATTTGCATTCAAATACAGAGTTTAAGAGGATGAGGTCATTTTTAAAAACTAGTAAAACCTGCCCCAGAGCTTTTACATTCTGACTTATAGACAGTCCTCTTAAATTTTGTTTTCCACTAAGTGCTAGACCAGGCAAAAAGTGTTAGCATTCAGTATTAGTAGGTTGAGTTTCCTGCTGGTGTCTGACTTGCTTGCCAGCCTGCATGTGAAAGGTGGGACTGGCCACGGCCACAGCTCCTTCTGTGCCTCTGGCTTCCAGGCAAGCCTGTCCCACTGACTTGCTTAACAGCTGTCTAACCGATCTCCAACCTTTATCCCCCAGACTTTTACAGCAACATTTATTAATGTAGCTATTTAATTTATATAAGGAATGTTGACTGAATATTTGGAAACTTCTTTTACACTGTGCATTAGAAACAAAAGAATGATGTAAAAAATATGTGGGAACTGAGTGAGAGTTCCCTGGTTCTTAGGTGACTTTTGCCTACTTATTACGTTAATTCAGTGGAATGAGGAGCTGGGACTGTTTGGGAAATAAGATGGCTCATTTCAGAAGTATAGTTATTCTGTAAAGCCAAGACAGTAAACTTGTCAGCCTTTGGCTTATAATTGAACTGACGTGCTTGGAGACTGGGTACCAAGACCTTCGAGTAAGTTGACTTGATGTCAGTGCTTAGATAGCTGCTTGGTGTTTCTCAGAGACTAATGTAAGTGATCACATCTGGGGGTCTGGATGAGAATGGCCCCCACAGGCTCAAAATATTTGAATGCTTAGTCACCAGGGAATGGCACATGTGAAAGGATTATAAAAATTCCTTGTTGAAGGAAGTGTGTCACTGGGGGTGGGCCTTGAGGTTTCAAAAGCTCACACCAGGCTCAGTGTCTCACCTTGCCTTCTGTGTCTGTCTCTGTCTCTCTTTCTCTTTCTGTCTACTGGTCAGGGTATAGCTCTCAACTACTTCTCCAGCACCATGCTGCCTGCCATGTGCGCTGCTCAACTCCCTACCATGATCTTAATGTAAGCAAGCCACCAGTTGTTTTTTTTTTTGGTTTTTGTTTGTTTTGTTTTCCAAGACAGGCTTTCTCTGTGTAGCTCTGGCTGTCCTGAAACTCTCTTTGTAGACCAAGCTGGCCTTGAACTCACAGAGATCCATCTGCCTCTGCTTCCCGAGTGCTGGGATTAAAGGTGTGTAACACCCCTGCCCAACTAGTTAAATGCTTTTAAGAGTTGCATCGTCATGCTGTCTCGTCATGGCAACGGAACAGTGACTAAGACGTCACCTAAGCCCCACCTGACTGCATTTTGCTTTATTTGCAGCCATGCTTTGTGTGTGTGTATTTCATGGCTATAGGACAGTTTTAATTCTCTCAGTACTATCCTGTCTACAAAGTGCTTTTTGTTTAAGCTAATTTATATCCATTTGGTAGTTGTCTTTGATAGGGTGAGAGCATGCACATACATATGTAGCCATTGGCTGCAAATAATGGGAGCATTCTCTCTTTCCGAGACATCACTAAGAAAAAAAAAATTGATAATTCCTGTTGGCATTGGTCTTGATTCTGCTTCATGGGAAAGTTATTCCTGGAAACTTCTGTGTGCTCTAGGATAGGAATAACAGGACTAGATCTCTGGCAGGGCCAGGGGAGGCAAATAGTATAGAATTTATGGGGACACATAGCATTAGCAATTAAAATTAATAATATTTTAATGTAATACTTAAAAAGCAAATTAAATGATATCTGTTAGCAAACAAAAATTTTAGGTAAAGGTGATATTAGTATTGATTGTTTTTCTCACATAGCACTGTGACTGGTGCTGTTTATACAATGTTGTTCTGCTCTTCTTCAGGGCCCTCCCCATTCATTTTCATCTTCTCTGTCACTGTACCTTTTACATCGTCCCTTACAGTTTGTGCCGGAGGTGAGTCTTGACTTCACCCAAATCTAGAAGAGACCATCTTAAACAACTTAGAAACTGGGAAGGCTGTGAAACAATAGCTTTTAGATGTTTGTACAAGGTAGATTCAGACTGTGTCCTCTGAAGCAGGGAAACCAGGAGAAAGGGCTGAATGGCACACAGCTCTTCCCTGAGCAGGCACGGTACGGTTCTCTCTGTAAAGAGCATCGAGCAACTACAGACATGCTGGCTTGTTGGACCTCTCAATTTCTGCCTTAACCATTCTACTATCACATGTGCTTCTTCTGAAAGCAAGAACGTAATGAACAAGTGTAGATTTGTTCTGACAAAGCTTCATAATAAAAGTAGCAGCAAGGTGGATTTGACCTTCAAGAGTCTTTTACTGAATTCAGAGGCAGTCTCCACACTTCAGGTAAAGGGGGAACAGCCAGCATCCACCAGCCTCCCTCACATGTTACAGAGCTGAGCACAGTTGGGGAGGGGAGCTGCTTAGAGCTGCAGGAGTCTGCACAGTGACCCTGAAGTCTGGATCGTCACATACACAGAGACAAACCTCAGAGCCAGAGAAAGCCACCGCAAAGAGCAGACTGTCACATAGGGTTGGGAATAGCTGTCTTCCAACCACAGTGGTGTCAGTTAAATCCTTTGACAGTTGCCTTTTCACTGTTAGCAGGAAAGAAGAACTTGTCACCCTGGGCAAGGGTAGCCAGCTCACAAGGGTATAACCTGGTAGGTTGCTTTAGCTCAAAGTTGCTTCAGGTTTTCTCTAACCAAGTCTATGTAACTTATCTATATTCAAAAAATGAAACCCAGGATCTTAAAAAGGTATAGTAAGGGCTGGGGTCTGGGGCGCAGTGCAAGAAAGAGTGCTTAGTGTAGACAGGCTCTGAATTTGATTCCCGCCACTACAGAAAAACTCAACAAAAGCGAAACAAGAGCTTTATTTTTTAGAGAGAGTAGCAAGTTTTCATGGTTCTGGGTCAAGGAGCATAGCTCAATAGTAAAGTGCTTGCCCGGTGTGCCTGAGGCCCTGTGTTCAGTCTCCAGCACTTGAGGGGAAAGGATAGCACAGTCCAGTCCAGTATTTAGTAGTGTATAAAGCATTCAGTGGGCTCTGGAGAGGCGGCTCCTGGCCGAGAGCAGTGCTCTTCCCTAAGAGGACTGACAGGAGACAGTCACTAGCACTTAAATTAAGTCAGACAGTTCACAAGCACCTGTAACTCTAGCTCCAGGGATCCAGTGTTCTTTTCTGGCCTCCCTGTATGCCTGGACATGTATACATAAGGCAGATCATGCACACACATAAAATAAGGGAATTTGTTTGTTTTAAAGAAAAAAAGAGGGCAGATCTTAAGCAGTTAGAAGAAATGCTATTTTACAAGGGAACTGAGGTAATTTTAACAGCATATCAGATCTTCTGTAAACCAAAAGACAGTTGGCTTATGTGTGAAATACTGAAAGAAAAACAAAACGTTAATTCCAAATCTTAACTTCAAATTTTGTAGCTAGCAAAAACATCTTTCTGAAATGAAGAGATTTTTTTTTTTTTTTTTTAGTCTAAGAAAAGCTAACATAAGAGCACAGAGGAGGCTGAGGCAGGAGGATTGCAATTTCAAATTTTGTAGCTAGCAAAAACATCTTTCTGAAATGAAGAGATATATATTTTTTTAGTCTAAGAGAAGCTAACATAAGAGCACAGAAAAGGCTGAGGCAGGAGGATTGCAAGTTCAAGGCCAACCTGGGCTACATAGTGAGGTACTATCTTCAAAACAAAAACAATTAAGAAAACCCCAACAACTGAAAAGAAAAACAGGATTACATTACAAGAAAAACCGAGGGCATTCAGATAAATGGAGAAGACAATGTGATAGGAACCCAAAATGGTCCATAATGGGTTCATTTTTACTTTTAAGTAGTTCTTACTGACTGCTCTTACTGACTTCCAGAGGTCCTGAGTTCAATTACCAGCAAGCACATGGTGGCTCACAACCATCTATGATGAGATCTGGTGTCCTCTTCTGGCCTGTAGGCATACATACAGGCAGAATGCTGTATGCATAATAAATAAATAAATAAATAAATAAATAAATAAACAAATCTTTAAAAATTTGGCTATTTAAAGTGAAAATAATGTATTTTTGGACGTAAAGGTAAAATAAATGATTACTGAAAAGATAGAGGAAAGAAATGCAAGTATGAAGTTGGTAAGGCTTTATTTGTTATTGTTTTGCTGTTTTGTTTTATTTTTGAGGCAGTCTCTGCGTATCTTAGACTGGCGTGGAATCAGTTGATCCTCCTGTCTCAGCTTTCTGAATGCTAAGATTAGAGGCATGTGCCTCCATGCCTAAGTACAGAGCTCTGTGGGGTTCTAGACTGAAACATTGAAAATGTGTGTTGTATCAGGGAAAGAATCTAACGGCAATGGCAACTATAGGGCCGTCAGGAGAGCAGAGCAGGTGAAGGCTGAGGACCGAAGTCCTGTCCCTGGGACGCACACAGTGGAAATAGACAACCAGCCCTGCCAGATGTCCTCTGACGTCCACAGTCCCTGTGCACCTTCTCTAAACAAATGCCATTAAAAAAAAAAAAACTTAATTAAAAATGCTTGAAAGAAGACTGTGTACATGATATCTTATTGGTAAATTATTCTAAATGTTTAAAAGAAAGAATATTGTGGCTAGAGAGATGGTTCCGTTGTTAGGAGGACTTGTTCTTTTGCAGAGAACCTGGGTTCAGTTTCCAGCACCCACATGGTGGCTCAGAGTTCCAGGGGATCCAGTGCCCTCTTCAGACCTCTGCAGACACCAGGCATACACACAGAGCCCATACATACATGTAAGCAAAACATATGTAAACATAAGGTAAACCTAAAAATAGGAGAAAAATATTAACTGGACAAAAGCTTTTTCAAAATATAGGAAACATTTTCTAATAAATTCTGCAAAGCTGACACTATCCTAATTACAAGAGCAGACAAGACTTGATGAAGACAAACTTCTGTGACAGGTCAGCGAAACACAGAAAAATCCCCCATACATTTGGCAAATCAAATGTACATAGCAACAGATAAAGATGTTATGCCATAGTGGTCAGAAGTTTATCTCAGGATTGAAGGGTTAGTTTAATAGTGGAAAATCCATTGTGGCCAACTGGAGTAATAGAGCAAAGAGAAAAATCAAAGTGATGCAGAAGTGGAAAATAGAAAACACAGAAGGCAGATAGAACAACGCTTCAGTTGTCAGACAAATCCAGAAGGACAAGGAAAGGAGGGATGGGATGGCAGGTACAGAGGTGTCACGCAAAGGTAATGGTTGAAAATGTTCAGACCATATAAAAGACGCTGTCTTAGCTAGGGTTTTACTGCTGTGAAGAGACACCATAACCAAGGCAACTCTTATAAAGAACAACATTTAATGGGGGCTGGCTTACAGGTTCAGGGGTTCAGTCCATTGTCATCAAGGCAGGAGCATGGCAGCATCCAGGCAGGCATGGCGCAGGAGGAGCTGAGAGTCCTACATCTTCATCTGAAGGATGCTAGCAGAAGACTGACTCCCAGGCAGCTAGGATGAGGGTATTAAAGCCCATGCTCAAAGTGACACACCCACTCCAACAAGGCCACACCTTCTGATAGTGCCATCCCCGGGGCCAAGCATGTACAAGCCATCATAGGTGGGAGACTGAAGGCAGGAGGCTCAGGAGTTGAAGTTCATGCTCAGCCACATTGAGTTTGAGATCACTGTGGACTCCACAAAACCCTGCCTCATGAAATACAAAAGTCCAGTGTCTAACTGAAGTAAACGAGTACCGTGTTTCTATGTATTATCTAAATAGTAATTCAACAGAAAAAACTACTTAACTTCCAGTGCTTAGGAAGCAGGGGTGGGGATGGTAACTAATCCAACAGAAGGCAACAGGAGCATGTAAAAGCACATTGAAGCCCAAATGTGAGTAATCACTTCCAGAATAAATGGATTAAGTGTTCCAGTTAAAAGATAAATACAGTGCTGGGCATGGTGGCGCACGCCTTTAGTCCCAGCACTTGGGAGGCAGAGGCAGATGGATCTCTGAGTTCAAGGTCAGCCTGGTCTACAGAGTGAGTTCCAGGACAGCCAGGGCTACACAGAGAAACCCTGTCTCGAAAATAAATAAATAAATAAATAATATATTAAATATAATAAATTGTAGTTTTAAAAAATTTAAGTCAGTCCAGCTCATTAGGGAACCTTCGAGGGCATAAGGATTCAGAAATGTTGAAATGAAAATCAGAAAAAACAAACTACACAGATGTACACTTGTATAAAGTGAGATACAACGCACACATGGCAGACACAGCGCTGTGGTAGGGGTGTCACCACCTCAGCAGCTTGTCAATTTCCTGCTACACTGAAGTCCTGAACAGCCTGTCCTAGCAGGCAGATCTCTTTCCACGTGGTAATTTAGGGATTCAAGGTTTTTATTTTTTAATTTAAATTTTATTTTATTATTAGTGTGTGTATATACATGTGTGTGTATATGTACATGTATACGTGTGTGTCTGTGTGTGCACGTGCACGCGCTCGTACGCATGTGTGCCTATGCGAGTGTATGTAATGGGCATATGTGTGTGGGCAAATTTGCTACAGAAGGTGTGTGGCGATCAGAAGACAACTTTGGTTTCTTTCTGTCCTTCCCCCCACTGTATGTCGGCTTTGGGGACCACAGCTCAGGCCATCAGGCTGCATGGCAGGGTCATCTCACATGGGGAAGAGAGCATATGTGTGTGATCAGGCCAGGCCTGAGAGCGACACACATTGCTTATGCTTACATCCATTAGCAGACCTTGGCTCACGAGCCAACAGGACCCTGGGTAGGCGTGTTAGTGGCATGTCATGTATCTGTGTGCCCAGAAGGCTAAGGAAATTATTTGGAGGCATACTCAGCTTTCCAGTTTGTAATAACTGAAGTTTCAATTTAGAGGAAGACTAATTATAAATTTGGATAAACCTTACAGTATAACTTTGGAATGGATAAGTGGACATTGACATTGGTTCTAAGAAAACTGGGCACATTCATAACCATGAAGAAGGTTTTATACATCGCTATAGTTCATGGAACAAGCAAATAAAGTAAACGTAACTGACTTCTAGGTCTCTTGTTTGATGTAGCAGATATCATAGATCCAAAAATAGCACCGGAGTTATTTGTCAAGTATGTGAAAGTGTTTACAAATCTGGTCAGCCTTTTTTAAAAAAACTATTTATTTATGTATGTGAGTCCACTGCAGCTGTCCTCATGCACACCAGAAGAGGGTGTCAGACCCCATTACACATGGCCGTGAGCCACCGTGTGGGTGCTGGGAACTGAACTCAGGACCTCTGCAAGAGTGGCCAGTGCTCTTAACCGCTGAGCCAACTCTCCAGCCCCAAAACTGCTCAGTCTTGCCGTTCCAGTCAGTATCAGGACATTTCAAAGCACTGGTATAATACAGATTATAGTATATGACCTCTGTAACTAAGTTATAAGCCAAGAATAAAAAGGTAATTATAGAATACGAAGAGTTTAAAAACAAACGTTCGTTGGGCTGATGGTGCATAGCTGTCAGAGCAGTGCTCAGGAAGCCGAAGGAGGGTTACTGCAAGTGTGAGCTAGCCTCGTAATCCTAGGGAAGCCATGGCTACTGCAGGTGTGAGCTAGCCTCGTAATCCTAGGGAAGCCATGCTGCATATTGAGACTCACTCAAAAATAAATAATTTTTCATATAACTCATGTTTAAAGGACATTAGTGGAAGCTAGAAAATATTTTAGGTAGAATAATAAAATGTGTGTGTGGCCAGTTGGAAGCATTAGGTAGGCCACCTGTGGGTACTCCGGCCGGCCGGCTGAGGGTCTTCCTTCATGGCCCTTGAGGTTTGCTCTGTTCTGAAGTCAACATTTTACTGAGAGTTGGCTGATGCCATTGTCAGCTGCAGAATTCTTTATGTTATGTTCACATTCTGTGGGAGACAGAATCTCTTTAAATAAAAAGTAAACACTCCAGAAGTTTTGACTTAGGCCATGTTTAGAGAGAGAACTCACAGGTTAGTAAAGCCCAGACCAGGCCTTCTCTAGGCCCAGAGCGAGGAGCTGCTGGGCTCAGTGTGGGGAGTTACACGTGGTGATGAGTCGGGGTGCAAGAATTAAGTTCTGGGCAGTGATCATCAAATGGAAATGTTTATAAAGTTTATTCAAAATAGCCTAAATTTTGTATTAAGAACGCATAAGCTATTATGCAGCTATTTAGTTAGAAGGATTAATATACCGATGAGTTCTGTTGGAAAGCTGAGCAACAGACATCCTCACATCCTTCTTCTAGGAGTGTAAATTATTATAGCCACTTTGGGAAATAGTTGGCTTCCTTTGAAGACATGCCTGGTACAGAAGTCACTGTCACTGTTGCCGTGTACCAGAGGACTGTAGCATATGCTTGAGGTAGACAGAGCAGATCTGAAGGGGTGGGTCACATTTGCTCTGAGGCAGGGACTTTGGACCAGCGACTGGAGAGCCAAGGTGTACATTTATACGCTGGTTTTACATGATAACGGAAGCAAGGGACAGCTTCAGCAATACTAGTGGTGATCAACAAGAAGCAAAATGAGAATATACGTGGCTCACCCAGGGGTGGTGGCTTTTAATCTCAGCATTTGGGAAGCCGAGGCAAGCAGATCTCTTTGAGATGAGACCAGCCTGGTATATATTCACAGAACATGACTATTTATATAAAATTCTGAAGCAAGCAAAAATAAGAAAAGAATACCTCAGTATGTAGTAGGCTTGTTTAGTTAGGTTCTAACTGTATTAAGAAAAGTGAAGGGAACTGGAGAGATGGCTCAGCGGTTAAGAGCACTGACTGCTCTTCCAGTGGTCCTGAGTTCAATTCCCAGCACCCACATGGTGGCTCACAACCATCTGTAATGGGCTCTGATGCCCTCTTCTGGTGCTGTCTGAAGACAGCTACAGTGTACTTATGTATAATAATAAATCTTTGGGCCAAAATGAGCAGAGTTCCTAAATTCAATTCCCAACAACCACATGAAGGCTCACAACCATCTGTACAGCTATAGTGTACTCGTACATAAAATAAACAAATTAAAAAAATAAAAAACAAAAATGTATGCTTTGAAATTCTGTTTTTTAAAGCATTTATAATTTTCCAGATGAGACCTGACCAGGCATTCCTCTTGATTCCCAGGTACAGGGTCCCCATTACTTGAAGGATAAGGCTGGCACGGCTCCGACGTCTGTGTGGAAGCTTCTCCCTCCCTTCTGAGCTTCTCTAGACTCCTTACAGCGCACGGCACAGGTATGTGCTCAGAATCTTTAATACATGTAGGCTTCTTTCTTATGGTGTTACCTTTTTGCTTTGTATAAAGATCATCTCGTTGCAGAACCTGCTGAGTGTCCTGGCTTCAGCCATCTCAGTTTTGGTCTTACGCTGGGTTGAGGGTCTGCAGCTGTGCCCCTGTGTTTCATTTCTGCTTGACCATATCTTCCAGCTTTCTCTTCTTATTTGTGTGTGTGTGTGTGTGTGTGTGTGTGTGTGTGTGTGTGTGTGTGTGTTCTGGGGTTTGTGTGTCATTCCTGAGTGTATGTGGACTCAGAAGAAGTCCAGTATAAAAATGCTCTGGAGCTGGAAGTACAGGTGCTGTGGCTGCCTGATAAGGCCCTGAGATCCAAACTCAGATCCTCTTTAGAGGGCAGTACAGCTCTTAACCACAGAGCTAGCACTTCAGCCTCTTTCAAAAGTTTTTTCAAGCTAGCATTAAACTGTGGTCACAATGGCTAGGGCCTATGGGACTCAGGAATGATTTAATAACTGTTTGTTTGTTTCAAGACAGGGTTTCTCTGTGTAGCCCTGGCTGTCCTGGAACTCACTTTGTAGACCAGGCTGGCCTCGAACTCAGAAATCCGCCTGCCTCTGCCTCCCAAGTGCTGGGATTAAAGGCGTGTGCCACCACTGCCCAGCATGATTTAGTAACTTTGAAAAACAGTAGTGGAGTTGCCTTGCCAGGCGCAGTCTGATAGCTCTGCCACCCTACAGGCTTCCCAACAACCTGCCGGCCACTACCCCACGTGGGACTACGCCTTCGCCTCCTTAGCCATCTTTCTCTGAGGACTTGAAAGGGGAAAAAAATAACATTTTTTAAAATCTCTAATTTATGATCGTGACGTTTATACTTGGAATTAAGAATCTATAACATGCCGGGCAGTGGTGGTGCATGCCTTTAATTCCAGCACTTGGGAGGCAGAGGCAGGTGGATTTCTGAGTTCGAGGCCAGCCTGGTCTACAGAGTGAGTTCCAGGGCAGCCAGGGCTACACAGAGAAACCCTGTGCCTAAAAACAAAAACACCCCCCCCCAAAAAAAAACAAACCAAGGAAAACACATAAGAATCTATAATTTGTTACAGCATTACGATAAAAAGGTTTGGAGTATTTACAAAGTGAGAGTTACTATATGGCTACTTTTGATCAGTTGATTAGTAGCAAGAAAACTGTCACCTAAGTTTCATTTTTAATTGCAGTGTCATTAAAGTGCCATTCCTCCCCAGCAGTTAACAGTTTTTTCCATTTTTGAAGTGGGGGGAGTAACATGTGAGTCTCCTTTTCATAAGAGCCCCCCCCCCCCAGTTCTCTTGGATTTTGTATGCTGTAAAATCTAGACTGGTCTGTGGCCATTGGCCTTGAACGTGTGGCAGGTGGGTATATGTGGAGACTGGCTTCCTGGCTTTATCAGCCCTCCTTGTAGTCACTCAGTGCCGGTGTGTGCCTGTGTCAGCAGGCACAGGGACTGCTCCTGCTCAGTGCTCAGTCACTAGAGCTGGCAGAGCATCACTGTCCTAACTTTGTCCTGTATTCTTCCTTGAGCAACTGAAATGTTTCTGTATTATTGTGTCAGTATATCCTTCATTAGGTATTGGCTTATTCTAAGGGACAGTTCAAATAGAAACAGGATAAATACATGCCTGGGTCTTTATTTCTGTAAGTTCTCAGCCATATGGTTCTGCCTTGACTTGGGTTATTGTAAGTGTGTCTCTTACTTCCTCAGATGAAAGGATGAGGTGAGAGCCATACCGATGTGAATACATAGCTTGTACTGAGCCCAGAGTGTTTCCTTCTCTGTTCTATCCTTAGGCATAGGCCTAGAAGCTTCTAGCTTCTGAACAATCTAATCTTCCAAGCTGACTGATTCAGTCCGGCTTTTCTCTACTTCTGCCTGAATTGTTCTGCTTGGCCGAACGCTAAATTTGGCAACCTGTTCTAATCTTCAGGCTCCTCCTCATCCTCAGGTTTGTTCTGTCTTTGCCTGTGTCTAGCTTGTTCTCTCTGTAACCTGCCTCTGAGAAACTGCTATGCACACACACACACCACTCTTGTTTCCTCTCTGAGAAACTGCTATTCACATACACGCACCACTCTTGTTTCCTCTCTGTGAAACTGCTATTCACATACACACACCACCCTTGTTTTCTCTCTCGCTGCTCTTATGTCGCCTCTCTTTGCTGTGCTGTTTCCATGAGAGTTGAGCATCTCCTATCTCTGACTCATTTGCTCCTCAGTTAGATGCCACTTTCAAACATGGCTGCTTCCTTCTACAGACTAACCTCACTTTCATGGTTAGGGATTAAAGGTGTGTCCTAAGAACTTGTCTGTATTCCAGCCACATCACACTGCAATCCAGGGTATGTCTACATTCGAGCTGCACCGCATAGACTGGAAGGGCTTTGGATGGGATCCCTTGTCAGAGCAGCCATGTTGCTGGATTAAAATCCATCTACAGGTATCACCAGTTGTGAATTGAATTGTGTTTTTAGGTATTCTTAGAAGTGGTCAGATGCCACTTGTGGTCAGCAGACCCTCCTGATTGCTAGCCACAGTGTCTGGCCTATGGCAGAGCCTGTCCTCCTTGCTTTCTGGTCTTTGTAGGTGTTCTCTCCTCATCTTGAACTTCTTTGTTGCCACCTGCAACTACCTGTTTTTCTCAGCAACCCTGGTGTCCTTTGTGGGAAGTGATCTTGAGGCCCCAGGACTCTTGCCACTGTGGGCACTCATGTGTGGGAGCTTGCTGATGTGGCACACGCATGCCAGCGTGGCACTCTGTCTGACCTGAGTTCCTGCTGTGGAGCTGCTACTCATATCTGGCCCTGGGGACTGTGATGTGTCCAGTCTTCACTTGGATTTTACGAGTATTTATTTTATTATTTTTTTTATTTTTATATTTATCTTTTTTTCCTCTTATGCTGAAATTGGTTCCTAACAAGCTTAGCATACCCACTCAGTTGTTTTAACCTGTAAAAATATGTGGTTGTTTTAAATAACAATACCAGCATATGGCCAACACTATGCTACCAGCATAGCTTTAGATTTTCTGAAGATCTTAATGTCTTTGAACTGCCAAACAGTTACTTTTTTAAGTTACTTGCGTCATGTGTTTAAATGAAAGTGGCCCCATGCTCTCATAGATTTGAATGCTTGGGCCACAGTTGGTGGAACTGTTTGGGAAGGATTAGGAGATGCAGCGTCATTGGTGGAAGTGTGTCCCTGGGAGTGAGTGGACTTTGAGGTTCAAAAGACTCGTGTCATTCCTAGCATCTCTCTGTCTCTGTCTCTTACATCTGTCTCCCTGTCTCTGTCTGTCTCTCATTTCTGCTCCTGTCTCTCTACCTCTCTCTACCTCCTGTGTGTGGATTGAGATGTGAGCTCTCGGCTACTGCTACAGCACCATGCCTGCCCACTGCCATCTTCCTGTCATGATGGTCATAGACTCACCTCTGAAATAAAACGTTTCTTTTCTAAGTCGCTGTGGCTGTGGTGCTTTGTCACAGCAATAGAAAACCTTACTCAGACAAGCAGCCCCTGCAGTACCATCAGCTGGCTGCACAGTTAGATGCACTCATTTCACTGCGTTTAGAGAAAGAAGTTCTTTCTCATTTTATTTGTATTGTGTCTTTACAAAACTTCTTCATGATTCCAAGACACAATTAAATACTTTTCAGAAATCTTAGCTTCAAATCCTTCATCACAGTGACCAAGAAAATAGGTAGCTAGTATTTTTCATGTGTTTCCGGTGGAGAAGAGCTGTTAGCTGTTAGACCCGTACCCTTTCCAGATAGACAGTGCCAAGGATTCAGAGCAGAGGAGAGGATTTGGATTAGAGCTCCATCAGAAATGGGGAGCTAGAGAGAGTGGAAGGAGTTTATGAAAGCTATCGACTGGAGTGCTGCGTTTTATTCTAAAGTTTGCCTTAAACACAGTAAGCACCTCCTTAGCATGGCCATGTTTCTTGCTCCTTGAATCCATTTTTTCGTAAAGTTAACATTTTAGGAAAGGGAGTTACAGCCCACCCACCCCCATCCCCATTCCTCCGCCCACTTCCTTTCTGGTAGACCAGCAGTTTCCTCTGAGAAGGTGCTGCCTGCTGCTGGAGGCCTGCAGAGTGGCTTGGCCCTGGACTCTGCTCCTTCCTCTCTGTCCAGAGGCAGGACTCCAGCTGTAGGCCAGGAGAACTATAGGCCTGCCTCTCATATGAGAGGGCTGAGCAGAGCTTTAAACCTCCTAGATTGTAGTGCTGGAGAGATGGATCAGCAGCTAAGAAACTGCGCTCTTCCAGGACACCTGGCTTTGGTTCCCAGCACCAGCGGTTAGTTAACCCAGCGGTTAGTTAACCCAGCGGTTAGTTAGCCGTCGCCTGTAACCTCAGTCCCCGGGGAGTCCAGTGCCATCATCTTCATACCTCCCTAAGTAGCATGTGTGCGGTGTACATGCAGGTGAGATAAAGCACAGATACATAAAAAGTAAAAATAATTAAATCTTAAAAGTTGATATCCTAAGTTGTATGACTCAAGGAGTAATGCAGAGTTCCAAGTGCTGTTTTCTTACCGTTGTACGCTCTTATCTGTATTTAGTTCTTTGATCCTGTCCATTTGGGCGAGTTGGTCTGTCTCTCATTCTCTTTTTGAAGAGGGTTTTTAATAAGATAACTAATCTTACGTTGACTGATTTAGAAGCACCGTAAGACCGTACCTCTGGATGTATTTATGAAGCTGCTTCCAGAAGGGCTGGCTAAAGGAGGAAAGTCTGTGGGGTACGCACCGCACTGGGGTGGGAGAGCAAGTACAAGGAGGAGGGAGCTGGGCTCGGCTCCCTGCTCCTGACTACAGTGCTGGGTGAACAGCTCCCTCACCTTCCTACTGCCATGCCTGCCCTCTCCACAGCACTCAACCGAACCTTCAGATGGAGAGCTAAAATAACAGAGCAGCCACTGACGAGAAACTAAAACACTTGCTTGCATGGCCTCTCTCCTAGACTTTGCAGGATAGGGCCAGGGCCTCTGCCATGGTGTAGCATCTGGCATCAGGAATCACCAAGGGAGCTGCTGTGCAGGTTTCCAAGAGGCATCTGTACTGTCTGCCGGCACACCTGTCTTCCACCACCTCCCTCCCTGTCACCACTGCCTCACTGTGGGGCGCTGTCCCCTGCTGGACTGGACCTCAGGCTGCTGTCTCTGCATGAGTGCCGCTTCACCCTTTCTTGCTGGCAGGAGCCATTTTCTTTGTTTATCCGATGCTTCCCTTTTTTGGTTTTCCCAGGCTTTCCAGTTTTGTGGAACGTTCTTTTGTCAGCAGATGTACTTTTGTTTTTAGTTTCTAAGCTCAAAATTAAAATGTAGCCAAGTCACAGGAGTAGAGACCTTAATGCTGAAGGCAGAGGAAGTGTGAAGTCACTCTTCGCTCTGCTGCAGCACATGTGTGAGCCAGGCATCTAAGGCGGCTGACGGAAACTGGAGAACCTCTGCCCTCAGAAGATTACACACGGCGCATGCCGGATTAAATAAGGCCTTCTGATACAGTCAGTTCCCACCTGAAAGTACAGCAGGCTGGAAGCAGAACACTCAGTCTGCATGAAGTGCAGCAGAGTCCTGTCTGGAACTAGAATACCTAGCTATGCCAGGACGAGGGCTCTGGGAATGCTCACTGCTGCTCACTGCTGGCCGTGGCTCCTCCTCAGGTGTGTGTGAGTGGCTAAGTGCCATGTTCTAGCCTTGCAGTTCCTGTAATTCCTTGCCTAGGGGCGCCATTATTTCTGTTCTGTAAAAGCTACCTCTTCATGTGTCAAAAGCAAACATTCTTTTCCCACTTGATTTTCCTGAGGGTGGAAAGGGAGGTGTCGACAATAGCCCCAGGTTCCATCCTGTGGGTGACCTTCCATGTCACCCAGATTTTTATGTGATCAGCTTCTGAACATTGGAGACTCCCTGTCGTTTCCTCAGCTTGGTCTCTTACATGGTTAATAAAACCCTCAATGTTCTTCAAATGCTGTCTCTAATGCATTTGACTGAACCAGCATAATTTTTCTTCAATAAAATAAGTATAGAATTTCACTAAATCTCAATTTTAGGACAGAGGTACACTATGTGTATAGGCATGTAAAAATAAGTGAAATAAAAGTATTTCTATCCAGTCATGAAATCTGATCACAGTTTCCACAGTCTTCTGTTTGGAGAGCGTCCAAAGCCACATTTTACCATTTCTTCTGATGATTGTGCGTATCCTGCAGGTGTCACATGGGGGTTCCCGAGGATGTCCTTGTGACAAACAACCTAGAAATAATGTAGCTGTCTTAACTATGGGAACTTAATTTTTACAAATGGTTTTTTTGTTTGTTTGAAGACTTTGAACTAAGTCTTTGTTTGGGTGCTGAACTTGTAGGTATTGTCCCCACGAAGGATCAAAAGGAGTCTGGTGGGGTCACTGCCATCTGCATCAGCTGTCCCCAGAACCTGTGCTCCATAGCTCATGCCAGCGTCCTTTGATTCTCTGTGTTCAGTTTAGCATCTTCTCAGGGTCAGTTTCTGTGGATAACTTCCAGCACCTCTGCTCTTTTCTCCCCTGAACTTACTGTGTGGCGTGGGGTCATAGGCTGCCATTTCCTGAGGTTGGTCAGGTAAGCAGTGTTTCCCAGGCTGTGTGTAGAGGGAGCCAGACCCAGATGTCCCATCTCCTCCTTTTTAATTAAGATTTCTTTTTCTAATTTGATGTGTGTGTGTGTGTGTGTGTGTGAGAGAGAGAGAGAGAGAGAGAGAGAGAGAGAGAGAGAGCCCTTACTTGTGCAGGGGTCAGAATGCAGCTTGCAGGCTTCAGTTCTCTTCTGCTGCCATGCGAGTCCCAGGGACTGAGCTCAGGTAGTCAGACATGAGAGAAAGTCCTGCCTGCTCAGCCATCCCTCCAGCCTGAAGTGTTTTATTTTTAAAGAAATGATCGTGTGTGGATGTGTGTCTGCATGTGTGTCTGTGCTGAGTGCATTCTAGCAGAGAACATGAGAGCCCCTAGAACTAGAGTTGCAGATGGTTGTGAGCTGCCACGTGGGTGCTAGGCATTGAACTCACATCCTCTGGAAGAGCAGCCAGTGTTCTTAACTGTTGGGCCCGCTCTCCAGCCCAGTTTTGTTAGTTTGTTGTTCTATCCCCAGTTAGCCTGGATTCACTGTGTAGCTCCAGCTGGCCTTGAAAGCAGAGAGCTGCCCACCTAGACTTTATTTTTACTTTTGGTCAAGCCATTAAGGGCTAGGTAAAGAGACTTTGTTTTTTGTTGTTGTTGCTGTTTATTTGTTTGTTTTAATTATAGCTGGGTGTGGCGGCTCACGTCTCTAGTCCTAGGATTCAGGAGGCAGAAGCAGGTGTATCTCTGAGTTTGAGGACACACACATATGGTGAGGATGTGATATGGTGTTGGTGTGAGTGTTCTTCCACTGTGTAGATCTCAGGGTTCAATCTTAGGTTGCTAGATTTTTTTGGCAGATATCTTTCAGCCCACTGAGCACCCCACCCATAGTTCTAAAGACAGGGTCTTATGTAGCTTGGGCTAGCCTCACATGCTAGGCAGCCATTGAGGTCCATTCCCAACCACCTTCCCACTTTGAGGTCACAGAAGGCTTCTGTGTTTGTTGTGGTCGAGAGCGAGGAAGCAGTTTCTCACCCATGGTTAGCCTGGCAGAGACACAGAGGGCTGTAGCTCCAGCTGTGGGTGGGGCTGCCTGTGGGCATGTCCACATCGTCTCAGGACAGCTCCCTTAGGACGCTGCCATTTCTGCAACCTGCCCACCAGCAGTTTCTCTGCACTTCTAACATAGTTCAGGGTTAAAAGTACCACACTGTTTCCATGAAGACCAAAAGTGTCAATATCTCACTAAATAGGTTTGGGGGACTCCCTATGTTTTTTATCACGTGGTCTTTGTTTTGTCTTTACATGTTAAAGCCTAAAAGTCGTTCTGACTTTAGGGCCTTAGAAAACCAGGCTGCTGCCTAGATTGACCTGAAGATGGCACTTGCTAACCCTGGACCCTTAATCTATGGTGTGTGCCCTAGAGACATTTGTCCACGTTCCTCAGAAGAGCTGAGTTAGGATGTTGAGAGCCGACTGTGCATAATACAGAAGCTGGAACACCATTGTGCATGATAAGTAACCATTACCACATCCAGAAGATGAAGTGTATCCCATGGTAAACATGAAATGTGTGTAATGCGAGAGACATGGCAGGAGCTGACAGGAAGAGAAGCATGAGCTGGAGGTGGCTCACACCTGTAATCCACACACCTGTAATCCACACACCTGTAATGCAGCATTTGAGGGCTCAGGGGGGCTCATCTTCAGCTGCACGCTAAGTCAGAGGCTTGGACAGCGAGTTTGTCTCAGTAACACAAACAAGGGGCTGCAGAGGTGGCTGCTCTTGCAGAGACCCTGGTTTGGTTCCCAGCACCTGTATGATAGCTCACAGCTGTTTAGAATTACAGCTTCAGAGGAGCTAGCACTTTCTTCTGGCTTGCTGGGCTCCAGGCATGCCTAGACTAGACATACATGTAGTCAAAACATCCATACACATAAAGCAAACAGAAGTTTTTAAATATGAGTGCAAGTAATAATCGTAAACAGAAAGTTCAGGCGCTGTTTCCATTTGGAAAGAGTACAAGGATGGAGTAGCACACAGGCTCTGACCGAAGGGTGTTCTGCGCATGGGCTTGGAATCTACCTACCACTGCACATGGGCTTGGAATCTACCTGCCACTTACCCTCCCCAAAGCACCATCCTCAGGCCAGCTGACCGCTTGAGAAGAAAGGTGGAGACAGGTCTCTAAGCAGCTATGAGTGGCCAGTGACCACCTTCCTGGCTCTTCAGGTTTATGCTGATATCAGAGCCTGATTGTTGAGCTGAACATTAAAAGTTTAAACCAGAAAGTGAGTCTTGTTTTTTTCCAAGATTTATATACTCTAGACCTCTTATATTTCCACATGAATTTAAAGATTATCATATTAATTTTTGCATTACAAATCACGGTGGATCAGTCCTGGGCCGTGCCATGTACTCCAGCACCGTGCTGCATCCCATGCTCCTCCTTAGGAGGGCACTTGCCTGGTGTGTGGTCAGTTTACTGTAGTGCGCTTTTAAACATTGCTGCTGTGAGCACAGCAACTTGCAAGAAGCTTTCTGATGCAGAGTAAACAGAATAGTATCTTTTTTTGTGAATTGGAAAGTGGAAAAGTTCAGGAATTATGTTCTGAATAGGATTATTAGGTTGACATCCAGCCTCTGAGAGTGTAGCATGCCGCAGATGCTAAGTGTTCTGTGGGCAACACACTCCCCTAATTGGGCTAGAAAGTATGGTCTTTAAATACAGCTTAAATACATTGCCTGTAGAAACACAGTTTCTATACTGTGAGTGCATGTGTGTGTGTGTGCATGTGTGTGCGTGTGTGTGTGTGTGTGTGTGTGTGCACACGCTCATGTGTTTATTTTAGGAAATGAAGCTGAAGAGGGTTGGGGGTGGCACACACCTTTAATCCCAGCACTCGGTAGGCAGAGTATCTTGTTGGGAGGGGAGGGTGGGTGTTAGAAAAAAAAAGCAACCCTGTGGCTCCTGTGGCATATGATCTTCGTGTAATCTATGTCCCTGTGGAGATACTGTTCACACTATTTATAAGTAAAAGTAATTTAATTGTTAGTATTAAGTCATGTGCTAAAACTCAGAAGATAGCATGAGTGAAAGATACTTCAATGAAAAGTAGCATAGACTAGTAGATAATAATAATTCAAGTTTTCATGTGCTGATAAGAAAATTCTTCAGAGCCGGGCATGGTGGTGCACGCCTTTAATCCCAGCACTCGGGAGGCAGAGGCAGGCGGATTTCTGAGTTTGAGGCCAGCCTGGTCTACAGACTGAGTTCCAGGACAGCCAGGGCTACACAGAGAAATCCTGTCTCAAAAAACAAAAACGAAAAAACAAGAGGACAGGAGGGGGTGGGCATCTCAGTGGAAAGGTAAGAATATTCTGGAATTAGAGAATGGTGGTAGCTATACCATTTAAAAGCAGACTAAAGCCACTGGGCTTTAATAAAGGGAGTGAATTCCCATCTTAATGTAAAATCTAGATGTAAACTAATACAAAAATAATTAACTCAAAATAATATAATTTAAATTTGATTAGCTTGTGATACTGAATACACAGTAGATATAGCAGGTCACATTCATGCTAAAGGTGTACAGTGCTGTGAGCTGTAGACAAGCAAGAGGCTCTGATTCTCATTTCATTATGACAGTCCAGACCCTTAGAAAACAATTAAGATAATTCCAGATTCTCTGACTGCTACTACCCAGCACAGACAATTCCTTCTCAAGCTTAGAGCGATGTGCGTGGCAACACAGTCAGCGCAGAAGCAAGCAGCTGTGTCTCCCTCCATAAACTGTGTCGAATATCTGAATTAAGCCATAGTTTTCATTGGCTTCCAACAATGTATCTGAAGAATTTTCTTTTTTTGTTGTTGTTGTTGTTTTGTTTTAAAGAGCCATTTATTTATTTGTTTGTTTGTTTGTTTTGGTTTTACTCAGAAATCTGCCTGCCTCTGCCTCCCAAGTGCTGGGATTAAAGGCGTGCGCCACCACTGCCCTGCTGTCCTGTTGTTTTGTTTTGTTTGTTTGTTTGTTTTAAATCCTAAACATTTGGACTCTGGAACCAAATGCTGGGGTGAAAGCCTGCTGTCTTAGAAAGACATAGAAGTACCCAGCTGACCTTCCTCCTCAGTTGACATCTCAAAAGGAAAAGCCCACTGCCCTTCTCTAGGCCTTCACTAAACCCTCAAATCAACTGTCCCTCCCTGCTCCTCCCTGTGTGTCTATCAGTTTTCCTGACTTCCTCCTAACTTCTCTGGTTCTTTTCCTATGTTCACTTCCTGTCAACTAGGTGCTTGCTCTGCCCCTCATCCTGTGGTTGACTTTATTTAATCCTGTTTACAACAAACTGAAAGCTCTTGGATTAAAAGTGTGTCCTAGCGTGAGCTGCACCACAACTAGAAACAGGTTTTTTCAGGAAGTGGCACAATTTGGAGGTTTATAATGTGATCACATATCCTGCAGCACTGTTCACATTCTTCCCTTGGCTTCTGCAATGCTGGTCCCTGTCAGAAGCCTACAGGTGGCTCTGGGGCTCTTGAGGGGATGAGGTGAATCCTGACAGACCTGCGTGCTCCTGGTATTCTGTGCCTTTTGTAGCAAATTGCTGCAAGGCTTTCCTTAATATGCTTGGTATAGCCTTTTCTTTTTCTTTTTTTAAATCTGTTTGTTTTTTTTTTTTTTTTTGGCATTTTACAAAAACAAAGACCTGCAGTTGTAATCTTTACTTGTTTATGTAGAGCACAACATGCCATATATAGAAAGAGAAAGATTATTCATCATTTGCTTGGTCAAATGGCCCCCATAGACTCATATATTTTAATGCTTTGGGGATGCCATTAGGAGGTGTGACCTTGTTTTAATGGGTGTGGCCTTGGAAGAAGTGTGTCATTGAGGGTGAACTTTAGTTTTTAAATGCCCTAGCCAGGCCCAGTGGTTTGATCTCTTTCTGATATCTGTCTTTGGAACCAAATGTAGAACTCTCAGCTACCTCTCTAGCCCCGTGTCTGCTTGTGTCCTGCCATGCTCCCACCTCAGGACTAAACCCCTGAACCTGTAAGCCATCTTTAGTTAAATGCTTTCTTTTTTAATAGTTGCTATGGCCATGGAGTCTCTTCAGAGCACTAGAAACCCTAACTAAAACAGACCTTGAACCAGGAGTGGGGTATTACTGTGACAGGCCAGACCATGTGGTTTCTCCTTGGGTCTTTGGATTAGGAAAGCATTTGGATGCTTTAAGTGGGGCTTGATGGACTATACTGTTAGGAGCATGGGAGACAGTGGTGCTGAGACTAATATAGATTATGATGGCCTGGCTCAAGAGGTTTCAGAGGAGAAGAATATTAGTATGTAGCCTAGAGAGGGTTCTTGTAATATTTTGACACTTTCTGGCCGCTTCTCCCCACCCCCACCCCAAATCTGTCTGAGGCTAAATTAAAGAATTACAGATTAACAGCTTTGACAGAGGAAATTTCCAGATGGCCTAGTATTGACTGTGTTGCTTGGTTATTCGTGGGCATGCTTATGCAGATTTATAATGAAGAGGAGGCAGCTGAGCAAGGAAAAAATACAAACTCTACAGTGTGAGGAGACAAGGAGCACCAGGACGCGTGGCGTCAAGTCCACTATCCATGGAGACAGACGAAAGAAAGGAAAGTGAGTGGTGGCCTTTAATCCCAGCACTGACGGAAGCTGAGATAGGTGGATCTCTGAGCTGAAGGCCAAGCTGCTCTATAGATTTAGTTCCAAGACAGCCGAGCTTGGACAGTAAAGGAAGTTGTCGAAAACAGAAAGCTGGTGAAAATGTATTTGAACAAGGAGCCATGTTCCAGCTCAAGCAAACAATAGAACATGACAGCTTTGGTCATGTGGTTCTGGCTTTAGAGTCAAAAATACATGAAATGGGTTATGGAATCCCCCTCCACAGCTAAGGAAAGTTGTCCAGGCCAGGTCTGTGTCAGGGGTGTCCCTGCATGGAGGTCTAGAGAGGCCATTGTGTGAAGCTGTGAAGGTAAAGCCTGGATTGCCTTGGGGACCCCAAGATGTTGGAGATGCCAGACTCGTGGGATACTTACCAAGGAAAGCTGCAGACTGGGTATGGAGTCAACCCAGGAGAGAGAAGTGTGTTTCAGTCAACAAACCTGAACCGAGTTGGAGATTTGAACACTTTTGACATGGGACATGGAGGGAGACACAGAGTGTGGAGCTTTTCCAGCTGTTTTTTGGTCTTGCTTTAGTCTACTATTTCCTCACGGTGTTCCCTTTTCCCCCTTTTGGAATGATAAGATATATTCTACGCTGTTATATGTTGTAAGTATGTGGTCTGCTTTTGATTTTGATTGTCTGAGGATTACAGTTAGAAGATTGCCATGAGTCTCAGAAGGGATTTTGGAGTTTTAAACAGGGTTGATACTGATGGACTATTTGAAGTTGTCCTGAATGCATTTCTGCCTTATGATATAGCTTCAAGCCTATGGGGGCCAGGGAGTGGATGTGATGGTTTGAATAGGATGGTCCCCATAGACTCATATGTAGGCATAATGTTTTGTAGGCTGTGTAAGGTTTACCCCGGGGTTATTAAAATTCAGATTTCTCTGTCCTCATATCTTGTTTCAGTCCAGACATGGCATTGTAATGCTTACACCAAGAATCTCTTGTCTCAAGTTTGTGTAAATAGTTCTTACCACTATTCTCTGCCTTGTCAATAAATACCAATCACCCAATAAATAGCTGGGCAGAATAGAGAATAGGGTGGACATCCACTAGGGAGAGGAAGGAAAGAAGGAGGGTCAGAACCATGGGGAGAATGGAGGAATTGGAGTGATGAAGAAGGGTCTGAAGAGCCTGATTAATGATAACATGCAAGTATCATGGGATGGGGCTGGAAAGTAGCCAGATTACCATAGACGTTTAAGATACATCATTTAACTGCTCAGCTATTGAGGTGCAGTCTTAAGTAAATCTTGATTTGTGAAGTTATTGGGGATTAGCATAAAGTAAATAAATACAGCCACCAGATTAATTCATTGTTTACATTTATAGTAAGGACAATTCATTTCACATATTTTTTAAAGATTTATTTATTTTATGTATATGAGTACACTGTAGCTGTATATAGATGGCTATGAGCCATCATGTGGTTGCTGAGACTAAAACTCAGGACCTCTGCTCGCTCCAGCCTTGCTTGCTCCAGCCCAAAGATTATTGCATGTAAGTACACTGTAGCTGTCTTCTGACGAACCAGAAGAGAGCGTCAGATCTCATTATGATGGTTGTGAGCCACCATGTGTTTGCTGCGATTTGAACTCAGGACCTTTGGAAGAGCAGTCAGTGCTCTTAACGGCTGAGCCATCTCTTCAGTCCCAACTCATATATTTTAGTGCTTAGGGAGTGGCACTAGGAGGTGTGGCCTTGTTGGAGTGGGTGTGGCCTTGTTGGAGAAAGTATATCACTCACTGGGAGTGTCCTTTAGAGTTCAAATGTCCAAGACAGAACCATTGGCTCTTTCTGCTGCCTTGGATCCAGATTTAGAACTCAGCTACCCCTCCATTACTCTGTCTGTGTGAGTGCTACCATGCTTCCTGCCATGAGGGTAATGGACGAAACCTCTGAACTTGTAAGCAAGCCCTAATAAAATGCTTTCTTTTATGAAAGAAGTTGCTGTGGTCTTTTCATAGCAATAACTAAGTAACTAAGACACTTAGAAACGAAACTCAGTTACCCTTATCTCCTTCCTAAGACCCTTACTTGACATAGCTTCCTAAGCACTATAGAGCAGAGCATCAGACCAAAGCTGTGAGGAGCTGAAATCTTTGATGGTTCTCACGTTGCACAAAATTAGATCAGTTATTAAAGTCTTCTGTTCCTGAAGTCAGTTTGTCACAGAAAATGTTTGAGGTGAGCGGCTCATGCCTCGCCTTTATTAACTCAGTAAGTACATACTGAGCCTGTTAGGCCCTGCTCTTTACACGTGGGGGTTATCAGCCAACTGAAGAGATCCAAATTCCATCCCCTAGCCACGCCTGCTGTTCTCCAGTCGGAACAAGCACACAGAGGATTGCTTGGAGCTCCTTCAGAGGAAGGAGGGGACATTGTGAAGTTGGCTGTTAGAGATACTGGAGTGTCCCTAGGGACATAGGATGGTTGGCGGCGGCAAGCAGCTAGTGAACCCTGCAGACCTTCCGTGCAGGACATTTCCACACATAGCTCAGAAGGGTAAGCCGTTGTTCCTGTGAACAAGTTCCTCAAAGGCAGACTGCAAGCCGTCACTAGTCCCTTGAAGTCCTGAAAACCGACTTACACGTCCGAAGATTTTGCACAAGGCTTCTTCACGTTACCACAGCAGCACTCTCTTTTATCAAAGCTCACTCAGGTGCAGCTAGACCATCAGCTCACTAATTGGTCTGCTGCTGACAGCCATTTTTGTATAGCCCTGGCCATGAAACATTTGCTCCTTGTACCTCAGAAAGAACAGCAGAAAGCAGTACGTGAGCAAGGCTCCGGGAAGAGGAACACTCGGCTCTGCCCGAGCCGTCCCGAGTCCTTGTGTCTGCTCTGCCTCTGCTCTGTGGGGTGCTTGGCCCTACTTCATAGCTCTGAGGCCTATACTGGCGAGAGAAGTATGGGGGACCCTGGAGGTGGGTGCCCCAGATACTGTGAGCTGACAGGATCTGGCCTATTTGGGTTCGGAGGGTTTTATTTTTATGGTTTTTTGTTTGTTTTTGAGATTTTTTTTCCATGGGTCCCAAACTCACTATGTCTATGAGGCTGACCTTGAACAGGTGTCACCATGACCCATTTTATTTGATACTAGGGACCAAGTCCAGGCCAACTTTCTACCAACTGAACTATATTCCTGTCCAGTCAAACCCAGACATTTTTTATTAGATATTTTATTTACATAAAAGCCCCCTATCCCTTCCTCCTCTCCCCCTGCTCACCAACCCACCCAATCCTGCTTCCTGACCCTGGTAGTCTTCTCTACTGGGGCATAGAGCCTGCACAGGACCAAGGGCCTCTCCTCCCATTGATGACTGACTAGGCCATCCAGACAGTTTTTTAAGTAGGAAAAATAAATTGGGCAAGGCTACAATGTATTTTTGAAGAGAGCTGGTAACTTTTGACAGAGCCTTTCTAGTTAGCAGATCCATGGCATGGGGGAGGAAAAGGATTGGGAGTGTCAAGGCAGGAAAGTAAACTCTGTATCTTTAAGGCCACCACAGGTGTCTTTCTCGGACCTGCTGAGGTGCACCGGAAACTGGATGGGTGGGGCTGTGCAAGCTGAGCTGAGACAAAGTATATCAGTGCCCGTGTGCTAGAGCCACCCAGAGAGGTCTCTCACAGGGGAGGAGTGTGGCCAATCCGGCAAAAATGTTTCTGAGATCGCAACTGTCTATCATTCAAAATTCCTTGCTTTAAAACTTAACACTGGGGGCTGGAGAGAAGGCTCAGCGGTTAAGAGCACTGACTGCTCTTCCAGAGGTCATGAGTTCAATTCCCAGCAACCACATGGTGGCTCACAACCATCTGTAATGGGATCTGATGCCCTCTTGTGGTGTGTCTGGAGTGTACTCATATATACATACATACATACATACATACATCTTCTTTTTTAAAAACTTAACACTGATGGTAGGATATCCAGAAAGTAAGGAAAGAGAAACCAGCCTTTCTGCCGCCATCTGAGCTCACGCCATCTGTGCTGTCAGCAATTATTTAGGGTTAATGGGTATTTATTGATGCTAGCTATAATTTTCCTTAAAGTCAGTTTTTCCTTAGGAACCTAGTCAGCTGCTTTATGTTGTTGCTTATTTTTGCTTACTTGCCCTCAAGACTCAGCTGATGGAACTGCCTGGTCTGGGATCCTTACGTCTCGTCTGGGGAGTGCTCTCATTGCTCATTATGGGACTTGCAGGTGGAAGGCAGAGAAACTGGTAGCAGGTGTGAGACGTGAACCTGCCCAGGAGACCCATCCAGTCCCGTGTCCCTCTGACGGGCCTGACCTTTATACCTGCCTGTCCCTCAGCCCTACGAAGCCTGTGTTCCCCACGGGCTCCATGTGGCAATACCATGGCTCTGTTGTATGTGGGCTGACTCAGAGCACTCCAGGCTTGGTAAACTGAGGGCAAAAACAATTGCCTTTCATCTTGTGGGCACACGCAGACATGACTGCTGGTCTGGTTATACCTCATCTGCTGTAAGTGCTACTGCTAGGACAAGAGATGGTCGGTCTATAACAGTATGCTGGGAGTATGGTCAGTGAGCTAAACAGAAGATAAAGCTGACCAAACATGCCTGCTGCTAGGGCTGAAGAGATGGCTCAGTGGTTAAGAGCCTACAGTTCTTGCAGAGGACCCAAGTTTGACACCAGCTCTAGAGGATATGTTGCCTTTTGCTTCCAAGGGTGTCTGCATTAATGTGTGTCTCCACATGTAGATCACACACACACAATTAAAAACAAAATAAATCTTAAAAACAATAGATACTGCTTTGGCCAAATTGTTACAATGAAGTTCTGGCACAGAAAAATACTCTGGGGCTGGAGAGATGGCTCAGTGGTTAAGAGCACTGCCTGCTCTTCCAAAGGTCCTGAGTTCAGTTCCCAGCAACCACATGGTAGTTCACAATCATCTGTAATAGGATCTGATACCCTCTTCTGGTGTATCTGAAGATAGCTACAGTGTACTCATATAAATAAATTTTAAAAAATGAAAGAAAAATATTCTGTGTATTTTAAAGAATCTTGTAACACAATTTACTAAGTACATTTTTCAGGAATATTCTGAATGGCAGTGTTAACGGTAGGATCTGGTTAAAGTAAAAAGAAGGTGGTCACTTGGTCATGTTTCTTATTCCATGGCAGACTAAGGCTGGGAAGGGTCCTGGTGCCCCATTTAAACACCAAAAGTACAGACCTCGGCACGGGTGCTTCTCTCAGCCATGTATGTTGGGCCTTTTCAAGGGTTCAGGGGTTGACTGACAGTTCTCATTACCTTTTTCCGGGCAGAATTTCAGTTTCCTAAGATGGAGTCAAGCAAAAAGATGGATGCTGCTGGCACACTGCAGCCTAACCCACCCCTAAAGCTGCAGCCTGATCGCGGCGCAGGGTCCGTGCTCGTGCCGGAGCAAGGAGGCTACAAGGAGAAGTTTGTGAAGACGGTGGAAGACAAGTACAAGTGCGAGAAGTGCCGCCTGGTGCTGTGCAACCCGAAGCAGACGGAGTGTGGCCACCGGTTCTGCGAGAGCTGCATGGCCGCCCTGCTGAGGTGGGTGCCCTCCAGGGCTCAACCCCCACTCACCTGCTTCTTCCAAGACCTCCAGCGTGGGGGGCCTTTAGAGCAACTCAGGCACATCTCATGCTTGAGTGCCTGAGACCTCCATACCTTGCCCTGCCTGCCTCACATCCCACTTGCCCAGGCCTCTCCGCCCACAAAGCTTCTGTGCCTCCCATCTGCCTTGCTGTACTCTGTGCAAGAAGCTTATGTTTTATGGTGGTCATGTCAAATGATCCTAAGTCCTTAAAATTGAAGAGTGCCCTGGGCCAGGAGAGAGGAAGGTCAGGGTCACATGCAGAACAGAGCATGTGGCAAGGCTGCATGCTTGCCTGGGGGATCCACAGAGATCTGGGGTACCAAGACTCTAGAAGCTCATGAGTCTAGTAATTGCTATGGTAAAGTCACAAGGGCAAGTTGGGATTTGGAGGACAGAGTTGAGTCAGCTGGGAAGAGCATCATCGTGCAGCTTTTTATATTTGCCAGGCACTGTGCTTGACACTCAGACCACTGCAAGACACACTGTGCCGTCAGTGCCCTCAGGACACATTAGCTTCAGAAGGCCACAGAGTTTTTCTCATCTGGTCACTCACACCTGGGTGCCTGAGACCGAGGCCGAGCCCAGTAGCCAGGCTCCTGTGCGTCCCACACCCTCAGCACATCCATTCACGTGTCCCACACAGGCCACTTGGTTTTGCTGAGAGTGAAAGGACCCAGGTTGAAATTGCTGATGACACAATAGGTTCAGCACCCAATTTGCATGGAAGAGGACCTGGAAACCACCTGGGCTCAGGAGAGGCCTGTAGTGGGGTTTCCTGGAGGATAGATGCAGCTCCCCTGTGCAGGTGAGTTTGTAGATAGCCCAAGACCAGAGCATCAGAAGGACTTCAGTATTTGTGGGTGCACCTTCCAGAGGCTCCCCTCCGAGAACCACTGTGGCACCAAATGTCACTCTCGTGGTCATTAACTCATAGTCATTAAGTCTTCCCAATGGGACTGAGCTACTGAATGTAGTCGCATGTTTTAAAGTTCAGTGCTTTTTCTCCTGTGGATTACTATTTAAACTCAGTTTTCAACAGCCCTGGAGCCCTGCCTGTTGCTGCAAGCTCGAGCAGGCCTGACTACAAAGGAAAGCATTCTGTGCTGTGAGCCTGGGGGAGGGGCTGACTCCTGCTCTGACATACTTACTCTGCTTCCTTCAGCTCCTCCAGTCCAAAATGCACAGCGTGCCAAGAAAGCATCATCAAAGACAAGGTATGCTTACCCATTTCCTTCCTTCAGACAGAGGCTTGCTCTATAGTTCAGGGATCCCCAAACATAATGGACCTTCTTGCCCAGCCTCTGAGTGCAGGGGCACCACCCTTCTGGGCTTTTTAGATGGCTGACACATTTCACATAGCTTACGTTTGATGCTGTGTAAATCAGTTTATTTTTCTACTTGATTTATCATTGGGAGGAGGTGCATGCGTGCGTAGTGTTCACATGGATATCAGAGTACAACCTTGAGGAGTTCTGTCCTTCTTCCCTTAAGTGGGGTCTAGGGATCAAATGCAGGTTGCCAGGTTTGCACGGAAAGTGCTTTACCCTCCGGGCCACCTTGGTTTCCCATAGCTTTTGTACAATGCATTGAAGTTCAGTTTTGTTTTACTTTTAAAAATTAAGCTGGGTATGGTGTTGTACACCTTTAATCCCAGTACTCAGGAGGCAGAGGCAGGTGGATCTCTGGGAATTGGAGGCCAGCCTGGTCCTCATAGCAAGATCCAGGACGGCCAGGGCTATATAATTGAGACCTTTTCTCAAAAACAGTTATTACTTCCGTGGGGAGGTGAGGGTGGGAGTCTAGGTCAGGCTAGCCTTGAACTCACTTAGTAACGGAGGTCCTTCCTTCTCCGTCTCCCAAGGCCCAGGATCGCAGGTGTGCGCTCCCACATCTAGTTTCCGCAGTGCTGAGGGTCTTTCTCAGGGCTTCGGTGTGCTAGGTAAGCACACCACTAACTGACATACATCTCCAGTCCCTCGGGGTTGGTTGGTTTGCTTGAGATAGAGTTTTACTGTGCAGCTCTGGCTGGCCTTGAAATCCCAGAGATCTCTGCCTCCACACGTAGCAAGTCCCTTGGTTTTCCCCCCTTTGTTTTGATTTTTGAGATTAGAGTTTCCTATGTTGCCCAGGCTGGCCTGAAGCTCACGGCAGCCCTCCGCCTCAGCTCCTAGGATTGCAGCATGTTCCAGAACACTGACTTGCAGTTTTGTCAGTGGTGCAGCAGGCTCCACGGCCCAGCACGTGCTGTGTGAGCACCCGGGCAGACTGGGTGTGGAGGAGGAGCCAAACACAGCTTCAGCTGTGCCTCCTGCAAGGCGCACTGGCCTCTACTGTCCTCTAGCCTTAACAGTCTCAGTCTGACCTGTTCATGCCGTGGGAAGTCCTATTCGGAGTCTGTCCGGAGCTGTGAGAAGTGCTGAGGTGCCTGTTGTGGCAGAATCGCTGCCATCTTGTAGTTTTCTGTCTCATACAGCTTATACTCAACTTGGAGACACTAGCTTTTACCTCAGACATGCCAGTGGGAGGCTGTTTAAATGTGTTCTTGCTCCCCCTTACCAGTGTCTTGAAGTGTGTAAGCAATGAATGAGATCAGCTGCTGTGTGCCCACATGGCTGTCAGCATTGGCAAACTTAGAGTGGGGACCACTGAGGGGACCCTACCTTTTTCCAGAAGAACCTGATCCCTCCCCTTTTCTCTGGCACACGGCCACTCACAGACTGCTAAGCCCTTCCAGGTACATTTGTAGCTTGAAACAGCTCATTCTCAAGGACTTAAATATCAATAAAAATGCGTGTGATTCCAATATTTTGATTAATGAACCTAACAATTTTTAAGTGTAAGCTATTAAATTCCACACTAAGAATCTTGCTCTGGGGTTTCCTGTCAAAAGTATTTTCAAGTGCTGGACTTGCTGGTCAGGGCAGCCCAGGTGAGGCTGCTGGCCACAGGCCCTGACCCCTGGGCGCTAGGAAGAATGACCTCTGATGGAACTTGTTCTGGGTAGGAGCGGGGAGTCAGCCAGCCCTCAAGCTTTGTCTTATCAAACTGCTGCCGAAGACCTCAGTCACTTGTCACAAGAAGTAGGTCACAGCCTTTTCTTATTTATTTATTTTTTTATTATATGTAAGTGCACTGTAGCTGTCTTCCAGAAGAGGGAGTCAGGTCTCATTACGGATGGTTGTGAGCCACCATGTGGTTTGCTGGGATTTGAACTCTGGACCTTCGGAAGAACAGTTGGGTGCTCTTACCCACTGAGCCATCTCACCAGCCCCTAGCCTTTTCTTAAATGGCAGTGTGCCTTCCTTGTTCTCATGAATTGACAAGTGTGACGGAGAGAAAGAAGGTAAAGCTACAAGCTCAGGTACCTTTTAAAGTATCTCGGGCTCATTCCAGGCTGTCCTCAAACTCAGACTCACAGTCATTCTTCTGCCTTTGCTTTCTGAGCGCTGGGTCTAAAGGCAAATACTATGATACCAGCTTCCATCTTAAGTTTGAAACAGGGTCTGTCACTGACCCTGGGGCTTGCTGATTGGATAGACTAGCTGCCAGTAAGCTGCAGACCCTCCCACCCCCAGGGATTACAGGTGCATACCATCCCCCCAGGGGTTACAGGTGCAACCCCCCCCCCAGGGGTTACAGGTGCAACCCCCCCCCCCCAGGGATTACAGGTGCATACCACCACCCGTGACTTGTATGTAGGCGGCAGCACCAAAGCTCAGATCTTCATGCTTGCATAGCACGCACTTTACTGACTGAGGAGTCTCTGTTTTTAAAGCTTATCAGCCATTTGTTCTGTCTCTGCCTGGACATTTAGGAAGGACTAAGTTTTGATAGGTGGGAGTATCTCAAAAATGCCCGAGGACTAAGAGGCCATAGGCCGTTGTTAGAGACAGATTGCTTGTTTTCTAAGGGGAAATAAAATTAAAGACAAGCAGGTATTCATTTTGAGGAGAATAGTTCAGTCCCAGCTCATCCTCATAGCATTTATTTACAGCTTCCTTTGGACTGAGATGTGGCTCAGTGGTGGAATGTTGCCCTAGCATGCTCAAGGCCCTGGGAGTCCATCTCCAGTGCAAGGGAAAAGGGAAATTAAAAAGAAAAAGTCTTTGGTAAGAACTTGCACTAAGAGGAAACCAAAACTGTTTCGCACAGCGTTCTAAGACATCATGTCCACAGCTATCGGTCTGATTCTCTAAGCAGCATTCTGTATAGCGCATCAAGGAGCCAGCGTGTTGCCAAGTCCTGTGGTGAGAGGTGCACGCCAGGGCCATCTGCTCCTTGTTGGCTGGCAACTCAGGCCTACCTTGTCCAGAGGCCATGTGCTCAAAAATGTCTTCACCCCAACTGTCATTTGCTTACCTAATAAAAGATAGAGGTTAAGGCTATGTGAGTTAAATGGTGTCTCTTAGTGGGGCCAGCTCCTTCATTCTACTTATGGAAATTAAAATGGTCCTTAATGCTTTCTGAGGCCCACTTAAGAGTTGCTCTTAGGATCTTTAGAGTGGTTTAGCCTTGTCCAAAATTGCAACATGTGAAGATCAGGAAGTATTAATCCTCTAACTACTTTTCAATTCAGGTGTTTAAGGATAATTGCTGCAAGAGAGAGATTCTGGCCCTTCAGGTCTACTGTCGGAATGAAGGCAGAGGTTGTGCGGAGCAGCTGACTCTGGGACATCTGCTGGTAAGCACCAAACAGCACCAGGGTGTCTCTGTTCAGAGGGCCACTGCCTCACCTCACCAGCTGCCTGCCTGCCAGGGAGATGTAGCATGTGTGCACCGTAGTGCTGTGTTTACCCTTTAAAGCAGCACCGTGCAGGGTATGGGTTTTTATTTTTCCAAGACACTTTAGAACTTTATCCCTACCCTGAAACGCCATAAAACTTAAGGATTTGGGTTGTTTTTTTTTTTTTTTTTTTTTTTTTTCCGAGACCGGGTTTCTCTGTGTAGCCCTGGCTGTCCTAGAACTCACTTCTTAGACCAGGCTGGCCTCAAACTCAGAAATCCGCCTGCCTCTGCCTCCCAAGTGCTGGGATTAATGACGTGCGCCACCACCACCTGGCTAAAACTTAAGGTTTTTTTATTTGTATACTTTATTTAGAATGGATGATTGAATTAGCATAAAGGGTTTGTGTGTCTGTGTGTCTCTCTGTGTGTATGTGTCTGTGTGTGTACACTTTTTGACATAGTTCAGGATGGCCTGGAACTCAGCATCCCCCTGTCTCAGCCTATTCTGCTAGGATTACAGGTCTGCATAGCCATATCTTGCTAGAATCGTTGTTTCCAGAGACCTGCCACCCCAGGTATGGGAACAGAGAGGCAGTCCATGATCCCTTGCTCTTGTGCTGAGGACACAGTGAGCCTATGTCTCTGCGCTTGCCTCTCTGTTGCCCAGAACTGTCCCAAGAGCAAGGTCACAGTGTTCTGCAGACCTCAGTACAAAGCAGGTACAGTCTGCCATTTCACACTTACATTTCTGCCAGCTAAGACGTTGCTTTCTTCTACAGGTGCACCTAAAAAATGAATGTCAGTTTGAGGAACTTCCCTGTCTGCGTGCCGACTGCAAAGAAAAAGTACTGAGAAAAGACTTGCGGGATCACGTGGAAAAGGCCTGTAAATACCGCGAGGCCACGTGCAGTCACTGCAAGAGCCAAGTGCCCATGATCAAACTGCAGGTGCGTTGCTGCCTGTCCCCATCCTCGGCTCAGTCAGGTGCACTTCTGCCGAGATGACGGAGATGACGCTTCTCTCGGGCAGAAAGGGGGAGAGGGCTGAATAGCAATTTTCATCTAACTCTATTTCAGAGGAAAGCTGTATTTGTTTTGCCTGTTTTGATTTATATGATTAACATTTTCCATTGCCTTGATTGGCTCATTTGAGATGTCAAAAAAAAATCAAGAATGGTGATTCAAAAAAGGTAGAATTTGTAACTTGTTCCAAAGAATAGCCTCAGATTGTGATGGAGCGCCTGTCTTCTCACAGCTGTGTGACCCACCATCACTCGCAGCAGGCGCGTGGCTCCTGCGGGCAGAGGCAGCTGTCCGTGGTGGAGAGAGGCAGGCTGGGAATGCTCTCCTGCCTCGTTGTTTGGCGCAGTCTGCTCTGTGCATGTGGTGGATCACCACGTCTGTGTGGAAGACTGAGGGCAGAGGAGCGATTTTAAAACAGTCGTTCACTGAGTAAACATTGGTTGTGTATCTACTGTGTGCCGTGATGTTCCAGGACATGGACTGCTTGCAGGTTGCTAAGAGGGGACTTAGGAAGTGTTAGGAGAGCTGGGAGTCCTGGCTAGGTATTGCTGAGAGGCTGAGCAGTTAGGGACCTCTCTTGATAAAAGTGCAGAGGTCATCAGCAGGGGGGCTCTGTAGCTAGGGCACAAGAGCCCTGGCTGAGTTTCTGGTGTCTGTCTTGGAACATGTCATGGCCACCGTGTAGGAGAGTCCCCACCCTGTGAGCTGAGGTATGTTCCACTCTACCATCTCAGGACTCCCTCCCAACCAGATGTGCCTGAGGCTGGGCCTCAAGTTACCTGAAAATACTTTTCTTATAGAATACCATAGACATTCCCAGTTACTGAGAGCTTTTAAGGACAGTGTCTTCCCCTTTGGGAAATAGCGTTAGAATGTGTCGTAGTTGAGCAGTGAGCAGTGAGCAGTGTGGTGAGTGAGACACTCAGGAAATGAGTGCTGTTCAGGCATTCGTGTTAGTGTTCTGCTGTCAGAAATGTGCCCTGCTCCTTGCAGAAAGCACTTATTTGCAGAGTAGAATCAAGTAATTAATTTTTATTTGAGAAGGAACTGAAAACATGTCAGTTAAATACCACGTAAATTGCCACCCCTGATCACCAGGCAAGACTGTAAGAGTCAGGAGGGCGCATGGTTAACCACGTGTTCACGACAAAGGCAATAACTTGATGTTATCCTCAGTCTGCAGCCTGAGGAAGGAGAACCAGGCACACAGTTGGATTTCTGTAGTGTGGAAAGACCTGTGACCGTAATGTGTACAAAACAGCAATAAGGAGGTCAGTCCGGGTGATAGGGAAAGTGAGAGAAGAGGCGGGGCTTAACTCATTAGGGTTTTTAATTGGCAGCCACAGATTGGAGGAAAGGAAGTTGGATGGGAAGGCAGTCTGAGACCTGAAGTTCCCTCAGAAATGGCTGCTCCTTGTAATGTCGGGCCCTTCTCGAGGGAAGCGGGCTGCAGGCAGCTCTGAGGTATCGCTAGGGTGCTTTTGTTTCCACTTTCGCTGTGTTTGCCTTACTAAGGATTGAGCTCAGGACGGTGCTCACAGGTCACTTTTTAATTGTTCTTATGTTAAGACAGGGTCCGATTGTCCTTGAAATCACCAGTTCAGCCAAGCTAGCTTTAAATTTGGCATCCTGCCTTTGGACCCTAAGCAGCTGGGGCACAGCATGTGGCACCATGACAGCCATTTGTTTTCATTCTGTTTTGAAATAGGCTCTTGTAAAAAATATATAAATTAATAAATAGCCCAGGCTGGTCTTAAGTTCACTGGGATGTCTATGACCTCCGGATCTTCCTGCCATCACCTCCTGGTGTGTGCCACCGCTACCTGCCTGGATTGTGTTCCCCTCTGGTTTTTAGTCCCTCACACCCAGACACCCATACCGAGGACTGAAGCCAGAGCACTGAGCATGCTGGACTAGGCAAGCACTCTGCCTGTAAGCTGTGAGTCTGTAGCCCGGCAGTGGTTCTAGCTACTGTGCACGTCTCACATCATGGCACGTTCCCCACTCAGTGACGCTCACAGTCCTGTCACTGGCAGAGCAGTGCACACTCACTTCTTAACAGAACTAGGAAGGTTCTGGGACTTGCTCTGGGCCTCTTCTTCTGTTTAGTGCCAGGATTACATCCCCAAATCTTTCTTTCTTTTTTTTTTTTTTAGCTCTAACATACTTAACCTCTCAGCTATGAAATGTGTCATACAGTACATAGCTTAGGACCTGTAACGCACACTGCATTGCCAGCTGGCAGTACATTACTGACAGTGTCTAGTGCAAGACCAAACTGCATACAATTCTTGTAGCAAGTCATATTTTAATAAAGTCTGAGAACAAGCCACGTGAAACTCTTGTGTTAGGCATAGGTAGACGTGTGATGAAACCTTTAGTTGGAGACAGAAATGCAGAGTCTTGCAGTGCTTTAGTGGTTACTTGATGGGTAAGCTTGAAGTGAGTGGAAAACGCTGATCATGTGCATACGTGTGCGATCAAATCTGTGTTGGTGCCAGGCTTGAGTGTGCACCTCCAGTCCAGGACTGCAGAGGCAAAGCTACACTTCTAGGTAACCAGTCTGCCTTCAGACCACTACGAAATGTATCACGCTTTTGTTGCGCTTTGTTTGAGGCAGAGTCTCATGTAACCCAGCTGCCCTAGAACTTGCTGTGTACATCAGGCTGACCCACTGAGAGCTGCCTGCATTTCCCAGGTGCTGGGATTAAAGGCGCACACCATACGCATGCGTTGCCTGGGTTTTGGTTTGTGTTTTCAATGGCGCATCCTTTCCTTTGGCTGTTACAGTACAGAGTTGCTAAATATCACGTGGCAGGTTATGGTAATATGTGGCAGGTTATGGTAATATGTGGCAGGTTATGGTAATATGCACCTCCCTCTTGTGACTTTCAGAGATACCTGGCACACATGTGGTGCACAGCCACACATACAAGGAAAACACTTATACACTAAGTAAATAAAATAAATTAAAAGAAAGTAGAATCAGACACCAAGCGGTTGGCCGGGCCATGTTGCCAGCAGCAGCCCTGAGAGAATGCTTTTCTCCCTCCCTAGGCTCTCTCGGTTGCCACTGACCCTTGGCTAGCGGCTACGGCACTCCTACTCTCGCTCTGTGTTTAGGTGACTAAGTGGTGGGAGCCCAAGTCCTTGCCTCTCTAAGAATGCCAGTCATGAGACATAGGGCCTTGTCTTAATTCACGACAGCTACAAAGACCCAGGCCTGGTAGGTCCATGCAGATGTTCTGAATGGGCATGGACAGTGTTCTGGGAGGACACTAGCAATCACTTTCCTAGGTAGAAGCCCTGGGCAGGCAGTTCAGTGAAAAGAAATGTTCATGATTGGTAATTCACAATCTCTGAGCTGCAGGATCCCACATTGTATCTTCCCATTAGGCTGTCCTAGATTAGAGAGTGTGGTAGAATTGATAAAATGCAGGACTATGCTTTCTGGCGATAATGGGATTCCAGACTGGGGTCAGGTTATTGGAGGGAAATTTGGCAACAATTCATCAAAATCTATCTTAAAGATGTGCATCCTTTGATGCTCTTAAAACCTTCTTCCGGATACTCTCATGTGTGCAGAAGTACATATGAAGATACTGGCGTTGACCTCCTAGCCTGTCCTACCCTACCCTCCCCTCCCCGCCCTGCTCACCTTATCTCCTCCAGTGCCATCCTGGGCTTCTCCTTCTACTCTGCCGATGTTGATGAGTCAACAGGCGAGTGTCCAGCCAGAGAACGAGGGTGGGTGAGTGTGGGTTCCAGGAGCCGGCAGAGTCCCTGTGATGCCTCTGCCATGTTTCAGAGTCCCATGCTGCTCTGTGGCCTTGTGGCCTTGGCTCTTGGGAGGGTGGTCTGCTCACACTTGGTTTACAGATGTGGTAGGTATCAGAGAAGCAAGGCACATTACTAGGGTTTTTCCACTGAAACATACAGAATGCCTTGACTTTGTGGTACTTAGAAACTCTGGATCCATGTTAAACCCCCCATGATGGGGTCCTGGTGCAGGCTGTCCCCTGAGAGAGGCCTATGATTAGGCTCTCCCTGTCCAGTCAGTAGAGAATGGTGGTGGACTTGCTCACCAGGTACTCTTGGAGACTCTGAGACCTGCTCTGCAGATGCAGGCTGCATACCTAGAAAGCCCAGGCCTTCAAGATTTCAATGAGATTGAGCCTGGTACCCTCACAGGTCAGTGCTCTCTGTTAAACACTTCCCTTGTGTGGCCACTGTCTTGGCTTTGTACCTGCCTCGTTAGACTGAGGCTGGAGCAAGTGTCATCGTCCATTTATACACCTGAAGACAAATGTCACTGAAGGCCCCAGGAACTAGACAACCTGCTGAGACTTGAAAGGGCCCCGGGGCCCTGGAGGGAGGACTGCTGAACGCCCCGCACCAGCGATGCTGCTGTGCTGCACTCCTGTCTTTGCCTCCATTGTGGGTCTCCTGCCGCTTTCTTGGGTCCTGGACAGGGCTCTTGCCCTTGCTTTGTCTGTGGAGCCCCAGGGACTGTACATTGCCAGGTGCCCCTGGCATTGAGATTACCAGTCCCTGTCTGTCTTCTACAGAGCTAAGAATCACACCAATGCAGTAGGCCTAGACCAAACTGTATCCATACTTGTGTACTAAAGATAATCTTGATAAGATTTCAGGACAGAATCCAAGAAACTGTGCCATTTCCTCGTGTTAAAGGGGTGTCTTGTTCAGACTCCACATTGAACATGGGCATTTGACCAACCCCAAATTGTCCATACGCCCTTGATCTGTGGTCAGATGCCACCAGCAGCATTGTTTACTAGTTCCTTGTGAGTAGGTCGTGCCCTGACGTCTCAAGGCTCCTGACTCTCATGCTCTGGACAGGCTTCCTTTGTCTCCATGTGGGAGAGCTGACGGGCAGCCACCAGGACGGGCTTTGGTGTTCCAGAGTTGCCATATTCCCTTTTTCTTTGTAGAAACATGAAGACACAGATTGTCCCTGTGTGGTGGTATCCTGCCCTCACAAGTGCAGCGTTCAGACTCTTCTAAGGAGTGAGGTAAGGCCCAATCAGGAGCACTGTGACAGTGGTCCCGTGTGCTATAGGCTCCATTCTTCTGAGTTACGGGCATCTAGAGACTTCGTGATTGACTGTGGTAATGTGTGTACCAGGGCAGACAAAACTGACAGGGAGTCTGTGGAAGTCAGACGAACAAAAAGCTACAAAAGGTTCAGGGTTGAAAATCCTAAGAATTAGAAAGATGTGAATACTTTATCTACACATGGAAGGTGGTACTCTCAGGGGTTTCTGAAGCACTGTTTTTAAATCTACAAAATAATGGATTTCAATAATATTGTCTCAGAAGAATGTATTCAGACCTTCTAGGACAATTTTGACCTCCAGGGCGGGCAGGCAGGCTAGGTGGAAAAGAGGTGCTGAGCGTAGGTGTCTGTGTGTGAGCATCCTTAAGGGCACATGTGAGGAGCCCCAGTGACTACACACTGCAGCCTGCCCAGGGACTCCTGTAAAAGGGTAGATGTTTATCATTGCTCTCATTTGATCTGTCTATATGGATGGATTCATGTGAGAAATTCCAGGGATTCCCAACTTTTTTTTTTAAGATTTATATATCTTATTTAAATGAGTTCCCTGTAGCTGTCTTCAGACCCACCAGAAGAGGGCATCATTGGATCCCATTACAGATGGTTGTGAGCCACTACGTGGTTGAACCCCATGGTTGCTCTGATCTTTGGAGCCTGGTCACTCGAGTCTTCTCTAGCAGCCTGGGCATCCTCCAGGGCAGTTACAGGAAGGGAGCCTGAGATGTTTCGTATGGAACAGAAGGGCCAGTGTGGGCCCCATCTAGGAGGAGACAGTGAGGACCCTGCTGTCTTAGGTACAGTCTCCCAGGACAGGACTCCAATGTGCCCCAGGGTGGCCCTGAGGGGGAACAAGTGAATGACCCTCCTGGGACAGTAGGAGATCCTTCTGCAGGTGCAGGTCTAACTCCTGAGGTGACTCCCAGAACTTATAACCCTTACTTCACTTCTGTCTGCTCAGAGCTCCTAAATAAGATGAAAATTTGCCTCCAAGTTACTTTTATTTGAAAATGAAATTTTAGACTGCATGTTTCTTGGTTTTAGTGAAAGGAGACAGCTGTTGAGCTGTGCACTGATGTGCTCTGTTCTGAAGCTTCTGTATGCTCTCTAGGGCTCCCAATCCACTGATAATAAAGCCAGGTTAGGAAAGGGTAAGGCAGTGAGTTTACTGTGGAAATGCATGTCAGAGCAGTGTGACCTGGTTTAGCATTAGAAGTCTTAGCTGGTCATGTCTGAAATTGTAACAGTGGCCCTGAGAGACTGTTAAACTCTAAAGGTTTAAACCAACTGTGACCAGGAGTCTGTGCTGACCTGCCTGTGGGGCCTCTGGGTGCTTCCTGCAAGTCCAGCCCAGGGCATCCTGGCTGGATTCAGGGAAACTGACGAGGATGCTGGGATGCTGATCTATACAACTGCCTTGATAACGTTGCCATATGGCTGGTTATGGTGGGGCCTCAGGACCCTTTTCCAGGTCGCCTTTCTCCTCAGCTGTGTAGAAGGGTCAGTGAGCAGAGGGGAAATGGGTCCCTGTCTGCCTCATTCCTAAACACCAAGCAGAGAGAACAACCGCCCTGGTTCTGGTAGACTGAGCAAGATTCCTAAACTACAAACCCGTACCCTCCCACATCTGCACAGATGATGCAGTCTGAGCTGTGAGAAGCATCAGGCTCGAGAAGTGCATTCCACCCACAGCGACACAAGCCCAGGCGGACACAGTGTGTCTTTAGGATGTGTCTTTTCAGTTCCCTTGTCGCTTGCTTGGGGCATCCTGGAACTAAATAAGAAGCGGTTTTCTCTCAAGATAGCTTAGATTTTTCTAGGCACTCCTGATTTTCCCTCTGTCAGTTGAGACAGCATAAGATTCCTGTTGTTAGACTTGCTACAGAAGTCTCTGAAGTGCTTGTGAGCTTTTGAATATGCAGGAAAAAGGCTCCTCAATGAAAAGAGACGCCCTCCAGCCAGCTCAAGGATTACTAGCGTCTGTATGTGAGCTTGCTTTGGAAATGGGTTTATTTTTGTGTACTGTATAGTAGGTGTGTGACTCAGTTGTATCCCAAATGCTTTCTGATTTTTTTGTGTTTCATACAGTTTTTGTTAATAGTCTTTAAATGTGCATTCTGTTTTTCTCTTTTTCTTTTTTCCCTTTTTTAACTCTGGCACTTCAGACGGCATGTCACAGTTTGAATAATTCATTCTATGAAAATTGGAAGTTTAAGAACTGTTGCAGTAAATGTATTTATGTATATTGGTGTGTATACGTGCTTACTTGTGATAAAACTGTATTTTACTGCCTGAAGTCCAGCGAGCAGATGACGTGTACACACCTGTAGCTGATAAACAGCCTTCTTGACAGCACAGCCTGGATGCTCTCTGTGCCCTGATATGTTTGAACATTTTCATGCAAACGTTTGTGTCACAACTCATGTCTTTTTCCCGTTGCAGTTGAGTGCACACTTGTCCGAGTGTGTCAATGCCCCCAGCACCTGTAGTTTTAAGCGCTATGGCTGCGTTTTTCAGGTCAGTATCCAACATTTGTCCTTCCCAGTTACTGACATCTGCCATTGAAGCAAGTTCTCATAATATTTCAGCATTTGAGTTCTCGCTCTTTTAGTCTTCCTCATGAAATCATAACACCTGCTGCATGAGTGCAAAAGGCCACATGCGTGCAGCTGGTGCGGGGCTCACTTGTCAGGCCAGGGTGTTCTAAGACTCAGGCGAACAGCGTGGGTGCCCTGCTGACAGCGCCTGCGACAGTAAGAACCAGCGCAGTGACACCTGCTGGAGTCTGTGGCTGCTTTAACTGTATCATTACCAAGTATCAGTGACTGTAAACTAGATGGAGCTTTGACATCATTTGTCAGACCTTAGTGAAAGAGAATCACACATGGGTGTCCATAATGCTTTGCTTACACGTGTGTGCTGACCCTGACCCCTGCCAGGGGTGGATTTGACTGAGCAAGTCTGCAGAAAGCCTGCTTCTCGGGAAATGGCGTTATCCTCACAAACCTGTATCTGGTTTTCTATTTTTTTTTAATTGTACCTGAGAATTTCTAGGGAGTCAAGATTGAGTTTTTATTCAAATATATATATCCTAATATTTATCTACCAAAAGGCAAAATACGTCACACAGAAAGTATTGTATGTTTAGTTTTATGTATCGACGGTGTGTTGTTATGGAGTCGGTACAGAAACAGTGAACCTCACTGTCGTATCTTTTACTGAGGAGACGCAGAGAGTGAGCGTGGTGAGGTCCTCCCTTGCTGATGTTAGTCCAGGAGGCGCCTGCACCTCCCTGTTGTGTTGTGCGTGGTTCCATCCATCCTGTGTGTGTGCGCGTATGTATGCTGATGCGGAGCCGCGCTCAGATCAGCATAGATAGAGACAGACTATGTACAGAGTATGTGTTTTGGAGATCATGAAAACGCTTTCTCTGATTTCTTAATTTTCTGGTATCAAAACAAATTATATTCTCGTTCTAATTGTTTCCTTGAATATGCAAAGTACTACTTAATGTGCTTGCTCTTGGCTTGAATGGTCTGCATCTTATGTACTCTGTAGATTATTTATGTTTTGTATGTAAATTTCTCAGCACACTCAGCCTGCTGAGGCGGTGCCTTTTTGGTTACAGTGCTGTATCATAGCTCACTGGACCGCTGTAGCAGCAACTGGCTGCAGCTTCAGGTTCCAGAACATTCTCTTTGTATATCTTCATGAAAATGATGTGTAAAGGAACACGTTAGGTTTCAGATTTAATTCCGTGGTTTTGTAAGTGTGAAGCAAGGTGAGAAGCGTGAGCTTGAGGTCAGCTCTTGGTGAGCTCCCCGCACTGCAGCCCAGGAAGGCCTTGGGTGAGGGCCCTGGGATCCCTGCACATGCACAAACCCTTCCTGTGTGGCTCCGTCTAGAGCTGTGTGCTAGGTTTCCTGTTCTTTGAGTGGCGTGACTGGTTTAGAGTCCCCCACTGTTGCTCTTGCAGGGTACAAACCAGCAGATCAAGGCCCATGAGGCCAGCTCCGCGGTACAGCACGTGAACCTGCTGAAGGAGTGGAGCAACTCCCTGGAGAAGAAGGTAGGCTGGGGGCTCCTGGCTTCTGTCAGGTTTATAATGCTTCAGACTATTTATAGAGTAAATCTGTTTTGTAATTATCCGTGGTTTTTAAATGAAAGGGTCATTGTGAAGCGTTAGTTCTTTTCTGGAATCTTAGGCTTCTGTGTAGAAGTGTTTGCTCCTGTTCAGCTACCAAGTGGCATGCAATGGCCCTCTTTCTTTCTTTCTTTCCTTTTCTTTGTGGGTTATCTTAGCACTTATCCAGAACAAAGATTGTCCCAACTTCCATCCTCTGGTCCTCAGCTCCATGGTTTTGTGAACAGTGGCCACCCACAGGTGAATTAATTGCCTCTGGTTGCCTTGGCACTAATAGCATAGAGACTGGTGGGCTGGACCACTTAACCCCAAATACTGGCCGGTTCCTCACAAAGCAAGTTTGCCAGTCCCTGTAAGTCTGGTTACTAGTGTCGCATGATCTACAGCTATGTCTTTTGTGAGACCCAGATAGGAAGCCTTTGCCTTCTTCTCCCAGTTGCTTGCAGTTGGTTCTCTTGGCAGCTGTACTGGCTTCATAGACAGCACCACTGTCAACAGCCCCTCCTCCCTGAGAACCAGGTTCTTCCAGTCAGAGTGCACCTGGCTCAGGCACTTGTTCTGTGGTGGTCACCCCACTGCAGGAACGTGTTTCCATGAGAGAAAGGCGAAACAAAAAATAGTTGTGGGCTCACACTCATTGTGGCTCATTTACATTCAGTATACATTGATTAAAAACTTGTAGCAGGCTGGTCGTGGTGGCGCACGCCTGTAATCCCAGCACTTGGGAGGCAGAGGCAGGAGGATTTCTGAGTTCGAGGCCAGCCTGGTGTACAGAGTGAGTTCCAGGACAGCCAAGGCTACACAGAGAAACCCTGTCTTGAAAAACTAAAAAAAAAAAAAAAAAAAAAAAAACTGATAAAGGATAAAAAAAAAGACTGCCAAAGACTGCCAAGAGCTGTGCGGTGGTGACACACACCTTTTTAACCCCAGCACTTGGGAAGCTGAGGCAGGTAGGTCTACGGATGGAGTTCTAGAACACAAGGCTACACAGAGGGACCTTGTCTCAAAGGCTCTTCCTTTTACTTAGTTTTACCCAGGTGGTGCAGCACATGCCTGTAATTCCAGCCCTAGGGAGGTAGACGGATAGAAGGTCAGAAGTTCAGGGTCATATTTAACTACAGAGCAAGTTCAAGGCCTATGAGACATGCAAGTTTGGTCTGCTCTGTTTGTTTTCTTTCTATTTTATTGGTTTGGTAGGTTTTGGTTGGTTGGTTGGTTGGTTGGTTGGTTGGGTTTTGCTTTTTCCAGACAGGGTTTCTCTCTGTGTAGCACTGGTTGTCCAGAAATTCACTTTGTAGACTTGAATTCAGAGATCCACTCACATCTGCCTCCCAATTAATGGGACTAAAGGTGGCATGTCGTCACATCTGGCTCACTCTACTGAGTTTTTGTATCAGGGTCTCTCTGGGTGTGAGCTCTGTCTGTCTTTGAGTGGGCCCAAGGGTGAGATTACGTGTCTGTGCAACCTCAGTCCAGCCACGCTCCTTGTGTTTGGGGATGTAGCATTACTGGGCAGGGGTCTTGCAGGGTGTGAGATCATATTCATTGGGCCATGATTGGGTTTTAAAGATCTGTCGATAGAGACTGTCTATCTTCATGGAGGTGCATATGTTAGGAAATGGTTTTAAAAGCTAGTTTGTTGAAAGGCCTGAGATGCTTCGCTGTCTCCGTGGTGTGAACATTTCACATCTGTTCTCAGCAGCTCGGTGTGCTGATTACGTTGTTGACAGTTGTCACTGTGCTGACCAGGGGGGTCTCAGGAAGAGTTCTTTAACTGGAACTGTGATGTGGCAGTGGCTCCCGTGCCTCCCAAGTCCCACGGCCCCTACCTCTGCTTCTAGGCTCAGCTGTTGGGTTCCAGTTGTGGGAACAGGCAGTGTCTGTCTTGCTGTGCCTGCCCTGTTCAGTTAGTGATGTCCTTCAGGGACTAGCTTTTTATTGTGATTTCATATCAAATAGAAAGAATAAAACAGAAAATATCAAGTCCATTGTGTTAGAGCAAATGTGACTCTGTAAGGACCGTGTTTCAGATATACCTTCTGTGAGCTGGATAAAATATAAAACTAGTTTTTATTATGTGTCCTGGCCAAAAGTTAGAATCTACACTGCTGTAAGCTTTGTTTACAGTAAGCGCTTTCAAAACCAGCTCCTTGTTCCGACATTCAGTTGCCCCTGCCCCAGACCTCCCTCAGCTGCAGGAGAGCCAGAAATGGCTCACAGGGCTCCCTGCTAGCTCTCCAGAATTCCCCTTTTTGTGTAGAGGGATTTTTCTCCTGGGCTCCTTTTAAGATGCCAGTAGAAAGCTTATATTGTGAAAGTTTAATTACTATCATTATTGTTAATTAACACCAAACCACTTTTTGTTAAATTAATTGAAGGATTTTTCCTCAGGTTTCCCTGCTGCAGAATGAAAGTGTTGAGAAAAACAAGAGCATCCAAAGCCTGCACAACCAGATCTGCAGCTTTGAGATCGAGATTGAGAGGCAGAAGGAGATGCTCCGAAACAACGAGTCCAAGATCCTTCACCTGCAGGTGAGCGGCTGGGCCAGGCCCTCGCTTGCTGTGTGCACCTTCAGGTACAGCCTGGGTCAGCATGGCCCTGCCTGGGAAGCATGGCCTGGGTCAGCATGGCCCTGCCTGGGAAGCTGACCCAGCTCTCACTGGAGCAGGTGAAGCTTAAAGATGCGATGTAAAGATGGTCTGTTCTGGATGAGGTGTTGCTCAGAGGCAGGCATTTCTCTCGTTTGTGCAAGTGCCTAGCTTCCATCCCCTACGTTGCAAAAAAGGAGAGCGAGAGAGAGTAGAATCTGTTTTTATTACTATGCATTGATAAGAGACATTGCTCATAAGGACTTGTGTGCCAAGGACTGGGGTGAAATCAAGCCAGACTGCTCGGTTCTGAGTTTCCCACACACATTCCAACTTTATTTCAGATAATAATCCGGAAATACCCCCAAACAGCAGACGCATAAACCTTTGCAGGGCCGGACAGTTACTTCTGTAACTAAGAGCACTGCTGCTCTTTCAGAGGACAGAGAGAGGTTTGACTCACAGAACCCGCATGGTGTCTGTAACTCCATTTCCAGGGACTCTGGTGCTCTCTCCTGGCCTCCATGGTCACAGCAGGAATGTGGTGCTGAAAGGGTTAAAGGAAGTAGAATTGATACTTTTGTACAGTTTTGTACTTTTGATACTGTTGTGCGTTTTGCTGGCCCAGGAAGTGTTGTTCTTTGTCTTTTTTAGTATTTTCATTCCATTGTGTGGCAAGGTACACATGTGCCACAGTGTACGTATGGGGGTCAGAGGGTGGGGGTCAGAGGGAGTTCTGCAGATCTCTTTAGTTCTCTTTCCAACATGTGAGCTCCAGAGATCAAATACAGGTCTTCCGGCAGTGAGCTTTGTAGCACTTGAACTGACTGAGCCTGAAGGATCGTCTCTTAATAGAATTTTAAAGAACACACACACTAAAAAAAAAAGAAAAGGTGTTAGTCTAGGTTTTGAACCCCCAACCACTCCAAGTGCTGGGATTGAACCCAGGTCCTTGAACAGGCTAAAATACACTTCTGTTTACTTTGTATTTTGAGACAGGGCTGCACTAAGTTGCCTAGACTGGCCATCAACATGTCATAGCCTGGGCTGGCCTTGAACCTGTGATCCCCTTTCCTCAGCCTCTTTAGTAGCTGGCATTATGCTGGGTGGTGGTGGCGCACACCTTATTCCTAGCACTTGGGAGGCAGAGGCAGGCAGATTTCTGAGTTCGAGGACAGCCTGGTCTACAAAGTGAGTTCCAGGGCAGCCAGGGCTACACAGAGAAAACCTGTCTCAAAAAAACAAAAAAACAAAACAAAAAAGTAGCTGACATTACAAAGCCAGGTATGGTGGTGCACGCCTCTAATCCTGGTACTCAGGAGGCAGAGACAGGCGGATCTCTGAGTTCAAGGACAGCCTGGTCTTCAGAGTGAGTTCCAGGACTGCCAAGGCTACACAGAGAAACCCTGTCTTAAAAAATAAGAAAAAAGAGAAGAGGAGAGATTACAGAGCTTTCCCCCAAACCTAGCAAACCATCTTTTCTTTATCAAAAATGGTAGCTGTGGGGTTGGAGAGATGGCTCAGCAGTTGAGAGCATTGGCTGCTCTTCCAGAGGACCAGGGTTCAGTTTTCAGCACCCACATAGCAGTTCACAGTTGTCTTTAACTCCAGTTCCAAGGAAGCCAACACTCATACAGCATATATGTGGGCAAAACACTAATGCACATAAAATAAAAATAAATCATTAGGGGCTGGAGAGATGGCTCAGTGGTTAAGAACACTGACTGCTCTTCCAGAGGTCCTGAATTCAAATTGCAGCAACCACATGGTGGCTCACAACCATCCGTAATGAGATCTGATGCCCTCTTCTGGGGTGTCTGAAGATAGCTACAGTGTACTTACATATAATAAATAAATAAATCTTTTTAAGAAATAAAATAAATCATTAAACTAAAGTATTGCCTGGATGAAGAATCCAAGGCTAACAGGGCAATTTAGTGACACCCTGTCTCAAAACTAAAAGGGCTGAGTATATAGTTCAGTGGTAGTGAGTTTACCTAGCATGCCTAAGGCACTGGGTTCCATCTTGAACACTTTAAGGGATATTGGGGGGTGGGAAGAGGAGAGGAAGGGAGGCAGAGAGACAGACAGAGAGAATATGTGTGTGTGCTGAGAAGTGGCTTAGTGGGTAAAGGTGCTTGTCGATACAGCTGACACCTTAAGTTCAGTCCTCAGAACCCATGGTAGAAGGGGATAACTGACTCCTGTATATGTGCGGTCACACACACACACTGAAAGAGCAAAAAGACAGGTTTTTTGTGTAGTCCTGGCTATTTGAGAGGCTGAGGCGGGAGGACCTCTTGAGTTTGAACAGCGTAGTGTGATCCCCGCCTCAGAGAAGGGGTGGGAAGGGAAGGGAAGCAGCGCCGAGTCCTGAGCTGAGCCACACGTGCTGCTGCCAGTTGCTGAATGACCCAGAGGTTCATGCCATGGGCCTCACTCTGGTGAGCAGCCACAGCCACACTCTCACTGAACAGGCTTGTGCGGCCAGAGCCTAGTGACCTGAAGGTGACAAGGGACAGCAGAGGACAGTCACCAGAGTCCTGAAGTTGTAGTGTATGCAGCTGGTCATCTGAGGCCCTGAGAACAGGCCTGAGTTGGGGTTATTTCTTGTGTGTGAGGCAGTTGCTTCCCAGCTTCTGAAGCTGTAACTGAACCCCACGCTGCACGTAGGCTGCGCATTTATAGACACACTGGTGGCTCAGATCACCAAGTGTCCCAAGCACTCGGTCATTGGCTGGTCACAGAGAAGGCTTGACACAGACCTGTACTCTGCTTTGACACTCTTGTTTATGCAATGAAGGGTCTCTCTGAAAAACAGCACAGTCCCTTGCCAGGATGCTCCCCTAGTTGTGTGGGGAGCCCACTGTGTGGAGCATGTACCTGCACACAGAGTGCATGCCCTGGTCTCTGAGTGGGCTAGCAAACACCAACGCGATGCCCCGTACTAGTTGAGAGAGCTTCACAGCCAGTGCAGTGGCCCTGTCCCCTCCTATGCATGTCACCAGCTGTTGGGGAGGAGCAACTCAGGGCTTCCTCGCTGGCCCTTTAAGCAAACACCACCTCTCATACCATGGCCGTGCTTTTCTTTCTTACCAGTGCCCGTGACAGTTGGCTTTATGGGGGCAGTGCATTCAGGGACACCAAACTGTGGGTCGTTAAAGTCAGTACAATTGGCCCACAGAGAACAGTTCTTATGGAGTCAAATATCCCTCTGGGTATACATTCTTGTTTAAAATAAATAGACGGGGCTGGTGAGATGGCTCAGTGGGTAGGAGCACCCGACTGCTCTTCCGAAGGTCCGGAGTTCAAATCCCAGCAACCACATGGTGGCTCACAACCATCCGTAACAAGATCTGACTCCCTCTTCTGGAGTGTCTGAAGACAGCTACAGTGTACTTACATATAATAAATAAATAAATCTTTCAAAAAAAAAAATAAAATAAAATAAAATAAATAGACATGGGGGTGGAAAGGTGGCTCAGCCATTAAGGCTAGGCTTACAACCAAAAATAAAATAAAGATATCTACATAGCAGGTTTTTTAAAATTGAAGACCTTATCTATGCTATGTCTGTGGGTGGTGTATATGTGCACATGTATATACACATATGTCTGTGGGGGGTGTATATGTGCACATGTATATACACATATGTATGCCCAGAGGGTGGAAGAAGATGTCAAGTGTCCTGGTCTGTCACTCTACCGTATTCCTTTGAGAAAGGGTCTCTCATCAAATGGGAGCTACGCTGGTGGCCAGAAAGCCCTACAAAGCTGGGTAACAAGTAACATACAGCCATCTCCAACCCTTTTCATGATCTCTGAGATTTGTGTTGGCACAGTAAGTAATCTTACGTGCCGAGCCATCTCCTTGCCCCCCACCTCCCAATCCTTCTGAAATATCAGTGTCAGGCTTCTTGAAAAGAACGGGGAGATTCAGGTTAGCCTTGTGCTCTGTGAAGGACTCCAGACCTGCCTCCTTCATTCCTTCCTGGTTGGTCACAGCCAACAAAGATACAGAAACCCAGCATTTCAAATACAGACTTCCAAAAGAAGTGAAGGCGGTAGGCTGTGCCCTGAGCACCCTGTGTGACCAGCGACTTCAGAGCTATTCTACTGCCTCTGCAGCTCTTATAGAGTCTTTGCATGAACGGAAACTTCAGGTGCTTGACTCCATCTCAGGGAGACAGTCAGGCTGGAGCACAGGACTCTCCCCATTACTGTCACGGGAACACACAGCCCTTTAACACCCAACTGGAGCACCAGTCTCTGGTACCATCACAGGTAGGATGGTGTGTTTCTATAAAAAGCTCTTCTGAGTTACTTAGTTAAGACAGTGCAGAACTGGCTCTTGCTGTTGGCAGGCCAGTGTCAGGACATATATCCTGGTGCCCCTGAGTGTAGAACTTACTCTCATGGGCTAGGCCCTCTCTGGCCACTAATACCCAGAGTCTCTGGTAGAGGAAGGATAGAGGGAGCTCTTTGTTTCCCTGGTCCTTGGCACAGTTCTAAGGTCCCCCTCTAGTCACAGGACAGAAACATTCTGTCATGAGCCAGGCAGCAGGACAAGCAGATGGTGCCAGGTCATCATTGTGACTCCCTCATCCTAACCTCTGATTGATAGGGGCCAGAGGTCTTGTGCCCTGAGAATCCTCACTAGTCAGATGAGACTTTGACCTCAGTCCCATTGGCCTTCTATGGTACCCGAGGTGACAGGGAGATGACATCTGCGAGTGTGAGGATATGGTCACAGCCAGGGTTCTGAAAGGAGAGTGTATGACATTGATGTGATGTCTGACTGCAGTTATGTGACAAACAGGCAGTTTGGCCATCCCAGAAATGGCTTAAGTTGGGGAAGCCGTTTAAGAGCTATGGGCAGGGAAATGACTACTCTGGGCCATGTGCACACTGTGGTGTTGGGTGTCGTCCCCTTTCATCTGATCCATCCAGCCCTTCTCCTGGTGACTTGAAACACAAATGCAGGCTGGAAGGGGTGTCACACTGCCGGGACTCTTACGTGAAACAGGTCTCCATCTGGCTGTTAACAGCTTCACTCTGTTCTACAGAAGTTCCTATCCCCAGAGACTCCCAGGAGGCGGGTGGGTCTCAGCCAGTGGGTACCGCACGGGGATGACAGCTCCAGCTTGCATTTGGGGTGACAGCACAGCGTGCTCAGAGTCTGACTGGCTTTTATCCTTAACCCCTTTGGTCTGGAAGCGGGTAATCGACAGCCAAGCAGAGAAACTGAAAGAACTGGACAAGGAGATCCGTCCCTTCCGGCAGAACTGGGAGGAAGCGGACAGCATGAAGAGCAGTGTGGAGTCCCTCCAGAACCGAGTGACTGAGCTGGAGAGCGTAGACAAAAGTGCGGGGCAGGCGGCTCGCAACACAGGTGAGCGGGCCTGTGGTCGGGCAGCTGCTCCCAGGCACAGGTGGTGCATGCTGGGAGGCCTCTAGTAGGGGCAGTTTTCACTTAGATTTGTCCTTCTGCATGAGGCCCAGCTTGGCTAGACTACAGGTGACCCGCAGGACATGAGGATGTCAAGGTGTATTGGTCAGGGTACCACTGACACACCCTGAGAGCCTGGAGACAGGAGCAGACCAGGCAGGGGAAATAGGCAGCCTAGTGTTGCCCAAGTATTTCTGGCATTGCGAGCAGATGCGTACCTGTGGCTTTGAGCCTGAATGAGCAGTGATGGTTTGTTTTCATGGGAGGATTAGGGAGTAGGGGTGGATTAAACAGATGGAAGTGTGTGCTTAGGATAGAAGAGGAGACAGCGTGGATTCAGAGCCTTTGTCCCTGAGGAGGCCAGGACTATAGGGCAGGAAACACAGCAAGTAGGTAGTCAGACTCTGACAGCTGTGGCCTGGCGATTGGTACCTTGTGACGACCAGAGAAGAGGGGAGGAAAGATTCAACACAGATGCCCCACGCCGTGCCTGCTTTGCATATGCCCACCCTCTGCACTCACAGTGGTGTCTGTGGACTGGTGTTCCAGACACCGGTGCAGGTGTGCTCCGACGTTTTCATGTCTCGTTTGTTTGCCAAATGTTTTCTTGCCTATGACAGGCTTGCTGGAGTCCCAGCTGAGCCGGCATGACCAGATGTTGAGTGTTCATGACATCCGCTTGGCCGACATGGACCTGCGGTTCCAGGTCCTCGAGACCGCCAGCTACAACGGGGTGCTGATCTGGAAGATCCGTGACTACAAGCGCCGGAAGCAGGAGGCCGTCATGGGGAAGACCCTGTCTCTCTACAGCCAGCCTTTCTACACAGGTTATTTTGGCTATAAGATGTGTGCCAGGGTCTACCTGAATGGGGACGGAATGGGGAAAGGGACACACTTGTCGCTGTTTTTTGTCATTATGCGTGGAGAATATGATGCTCTGTTGCCATGGCCGTTCAAGCAGAAAGTGACACTTATGCTGATGGATCAGGGGTCCTCTCGCCGTCATCTGGGAGATGCGTTCAAGCCTGACCCCAACAGCAGCAGCTTCAAGAAACCCACCGGAGAGATGAATATCGCCTCTGGCTGCCCAGTCTTTGTCGCCCAAACTGTTCTAGAGAACGGGACGTATATTAAAGATGATACAATCTTTATTAAGGTCATAGTGGATACCTCGGATCTGCCTGACCCCTGACAAGAAAGCAGGGCGGTGGATTCAGCAGAAGGTAACTCCTCTGGGGGGGTGAGCTAGTGTCTTCACGGAGGTCCTCGCCCTCAGAAAGGACCTTGTGGGACAGAGGAAGCAGCCGGAGGAGGAGAAGGAGGTCGAGTGGCTGGCAGGAGAGCCACATGTGAAAACAGACCCCAACGGATTTTCTAATAGACTAGCCACACCCACTCTGAAGGATTATTTATCCATCAACAAGATAAATACTGCTGTCAGAGAAGGTTTTCATTTTCATTTTAAAAGATCTAGTTAATTAAGGTGGGAACATATATGCTAAAAAGAAACATGATTTTTCTTCCTTAACTTAAACACCAAAAAGAGAACACATGTGGGGGTAGCTGGATGTGTCAGCATGTTAACCTACGAGGAGAACTTATGAAATCATAACACAATCCCCATATACTCATCCTAAAATTCAAGAGTGCAATCTTGTTTCAAATATAGTATATTGTCTATTTTTAAGGCCTCATCTGGTCTCTGTTTTAATAATTTGTTTGTCAGAAGACCCTGAGTAGGCAGAAGGTCTCTAAATTCAGAAGTCATTTTTAATTTAAAGTTCTACAAATAATTGTTACTGCAAACATTTTGTTTTAAAACGTTGATAGACTGATATTTCTTGGAAGAAAATGTAAAATATCAAACACTGGTTATCACTTGTGATAGGAAAGAGAATATTGAACCTGCTGTTATTTCTCGTTAGAAATGTAACCCTTCGATATCTGTCGTAGTTAGTGACACTACTTCACAATGACTATGAGAGGGACAATGCTCATGGATGCTGTGCATCATTTCAGACTTAACAATTGTTTTCACCCTAAAATAGGGCATTAGTTGAACTTTGGAGTTCTAAACAAAATCCTATAGGTTTTTACAATTCTGCCCCATGTTTAGACAAGCTCTGTTGCTGACAGCACCAGCCTTGGTCTCCAGTGTCGGTGTCCGGGGATAGGCAGGTGACCCGTGCCGCAGGCAGGAGGCCCCAGCGAGCATCCCATCCTGTCATACTGCTGCATCCGGCTAGCGCGCTCCGAAAGCAACATCCGTGCTCAGAGATGGTGGCATACGGTACTTGTGCCTTAGATGTGACATGCTGCTTCTTGTCCCTGGGTTTGCGTTCACCATGGTTCTAGAAAGTGTCAGTTTAACCAGATCTCTCTCCACCACCAGAACTTTGTCTCTGCCAGGGCCCTCAGGCAACTCTGAACCTGCCTGGGGATGCCAGGCCTCCATTGGCAGCTCTTGAAGCCTCTGCTGCTAAATATTCACAGATTCCAACCGTAGGCCCCTAAGAGCAGCTCAGTCCCACTCCAAGGGAGGGAGGTGTGAGCAGAAGCCACACCCTTCCAGGTCTCTGCAAGGGCCCTGAAATCCCCACAGCATGAAGGAGAAGTGCCCTAGTCCCAAGCGTTCCCGAGACCACTGGTCTGGGGCCTGCCCGGGCTGGCAGCAGCAACCCTGGCCTCCCTGTGAGGAGGGCAGCCAGCTGATGCCCAGCCTGTGAGTGCAGAGGCCCGCCCTCTCAGCTCACTGTTCCCACTGTGATGAGAAGCCTGGAGCCCTGCCCCGGTGCCCCTTTTGCTATGCACCACACTTCACGGTGCTCTACACTGATGGGTGCTACACGCGACAGGTGCTTCTTAGGCAAAACCAATGTGTGCAAACCACCACATCTGTGCCACTTGCCCAAAAGGCGCGCCCACAATTGGCCAGCTGGGCCTGCGCTTCAGACTGCCTGCCTCTGGGCTCTCCCCATGGTCGCACGGGGACAGCTGGGTTGGTGCCCGGTAGCCCACCTTGTCTCTGGTGCTGCCATCTGTCCTGGGTGTGCCTTCGCCCCAGTGCCTGCTGGAAGTGCCCTCCTCTCGCACACCTGTCCCCGTGCTTCCATGAGCGACCTCTTGGTTTCGAGCACTCACCCTGCCCTTCCATGGCTGAAGCGTTTGGTTTGTCCTCTGCTCCCCGCTTCTCTCCATTATGCTGGGATTGCTTTGGGGTAAGTCAGCAACCTTGGTTCTGCCCACAAGGAAAGACCGCAGAGCTCAAGTTCTTTCAAAGGTGCCCTCCTCTTCCTCTAGGCCTGTCACCAGGGTTCCTCCCCCAAAGACCTGGAGTTGGGGGGAACACCCAGCAGTCCTTGGCTGGCTTCAGGAAGCTTTTCTGTGGCCAGATGTCAGCAACGGGGCCATCCCTGTAGCTCCCCCCTTCAGAGAAATCAGTGCAGTATCAACAGGTGTAGGCCAGCAGCATCGTGTCTGACAAAAAGCATGTCTGTCCTTAGTTTCAGACCCTTGTATGAGGGTGACCCTGACATGTCCTCGGGCCCGTCCTCCCTTTTAGTGAGACTTGGTCAAGGCTCCTTCCTATGCGAGGTGGCCCTCCTGGCTTCCCCCGTGCCTGTAGGGTGTGTGTAAAGTAAGTGACTGCTCCCCTGGGATGAGGGCCCTGAACAATGTCACAGCTTCCTGTAGTGTGTTGTGTCTATTGCATTTCTCGGTAACTGTAGAATAGTGGGCAAGCTTGCCCCTCTGTGCCCTGTCTCAGTGTGTGAAGGGCATCTCCTGGGAGGTGTGGAGCAGGCTGCGTCCTGCCTGGGTGTGCCTTGCTCTGCTCCATCTCAGCATTCCTTGGTGCTCACCACCCGGGGGTGTGGGGCATTGTTGGGCTGTGGTCTCAGCATAGCTGTGGCTACCAGTCCTAGCAGCTAGCCCTCACCATATCACAGGGTCCTGGCCATGAGAAGTATGGGGTGTCATGCGGCGTGTGTACCTGGCTGTGCAAAAGTGTCAAGTGCTCATCTTTTAAGAGGCCGGTAGTTGCATGGCCTCTGTGGGGAAATTGGATACAACTCCTGCTTGCCGGGGTGGTGTTTGTACCTGCTCACAGCTGACCCTGGGAAGATGGCAGCCACTAACTAGCAGTGTGTCCTGAGGCCCAGCCTGCAGTTTTTTGTGAATAGCTGAAAGCTTGTGTCAGTAACAACCCAGGGCCTTCCACCTTCGTTGGTCAGGGAGAAGAAGGTAGCCTGGGGTGCCCTGGCCGAGCCTCCTTCACCTCTTGGGGATAGACAGAGCCAGCGGAGGCCACACATGTAGGCCGCGTGTGAGAGGGATGGGTGAGACTGTGAATGAGTGTAACACACTGAGTGTGAGCTGGGCTCACACAGGAGAGCAGAGCCCATGCCCAGCATTCCAGGAAGCAAAGGGCTGTGAGAGGGTCCGCATCCTCTTCCTTTCTAAAGTAGCCTGTGCACAGATGGCGCCATGTCCCTAAGACAGCACAACAGTCAGACAGCACAGCCATGAGCTGAGGGAGGTGTCTGCTTACAGCCACCGTCCGCCTCCTTTCTTTCTCTGCTCTTTTCCCGTTTATTCCAAGGACTGGGCAGCCTCCAGCAGGGCCTTCAGACCCACCCCCACCAGATCCCTTTGAAATATGTGGTCAGCCTCATGAGAACCTAGCTGTCAGCCCCCTGTGGATAGCTAGCCACCTTCCCATCCCTCCTTAGTCAGCCCCTGTCCCACCAGGAGTTGGGACCTCATGCCTGCTATCTTGGGCCTGACATTAACTGAACAGTATACATAGCAGTCACCCACGGCAGACCTGGCAACCAGTGGACAGCATCCAGCAAAGATGAGGATGTCTGGGCACGCCAAGTAACGGGGTCCTAGGTGGACCACTCCTGCCGGCCCAAGAGGAGACCAGGGGGAGTGCCAGGGTCAGCAGCATGGCCCTTGCTGCCCCTCCCCCTGTGCACTGCCATGCATTGCAGGGACTTTTGTACCTGGCCAAGGCATTTCCCCCGACAGGTGACAGGGTTGGTCAGTCCTCACTCTCCCATACATCCCTCTGCTTGGGAGCATCAGTGAATAGAGAAGGGCTTGATGGTGCTTAGGGGACTATTTTTTTACTTTCAATCCAGAAGAGCTAGTGTGGGCTTCATGCCATCATGTCCTGAGTGTGTGTGACAAATGAGGGTCTGACTCTCGAATCTCCTCAGACCAAGACTCTATCTTCTATTTGCACACCCATAGCAGCTGTTTTCTCCAAGCTCAAATGTGCCCACGGGGGTCTGATCAGGTGAGGTGATCATTGGCAAGTGACCCAGCCGTTGCCAGCTCTCCCACCCCGGCTGCTGCTGCTAGCCACGAGGACTGTGGCGTCCAGGAGCCCATCCCCCAACCTGGACCTATCCTAGCCTGTTGTCTGCTTGGGCACCATTACTAGGTAGGCAGGCAAGGCAGTGACCCACACCAAAGCCAGCCCTACAGCTGAGCATGCCCCAGCACCCAAGCAGCGGGTATGATCCAATTCCCTAACCGCACCACGTCTGGAGTCTGTCCTGTGAGCTCACTGTGGAAAGGAGGTTACAAGCCCAGGTCACTGTGCCACTCCATAGTCAGTGGCGACCAGCGTGCACCCCTAATCCCCTTAGTCACTTAAGAAAACCTTCAAAGGCAAATAAATGACCTAATTGGAAAACACAAAAGCCGGCCTTCCTCCCAAGGATTCCCTAAGAATCTGTGGGCGCTCTGACTGAGTAGGTTGGGGTCAGTGCAGACAGCTGCAGACTGTTCTAAAGTTCCGTTCTTATCTCTGATGGCACACCTCTCGTGTTCAGTTCTATTACCCAAAAAACAAAGACCAAAGAAGGCCAATCTCTCATTTGACCGTATTTTTAATCTGCCTGTTTTGACACATGCCGTCTGTAGTAACCGCTCGCTGTGAGGCCCCATCTTGACAGTCCAAGTGATCGTGACCAGTGATTAGCGTCCCGTGTTCTAATGCTCTTCTAAGAAACTGAGACAGTGTGAATTATTGCTCAGCAATAATCATGTCACCAGGAGTTAGCAGCACGCCTCATCTCCTGATAGCATTATGATGTTTCGTGTTTTGTTTACCGTGTGTTACATGTAAGGTTTCATTTGGTATTTATTTGTGTTTTGAGGTCTTGCGATGTTTCTGTTCTGCTGCTAATAATAAAGTTTGTAAGACTGTAGAATGCAGAATTTTGTAATGCTCAAGTGTCTATTAGAGGAAAATAAAGCTGATTCAAGAGTCCGGCTCTCTGGCTGTGGTCTGTTCCTGCAGGTGGGCCTCCTCCAGCCGTTCTCACAAGTGCCTGGGTGACAGCCACCTGGGGACACCATTCTGAGATACCAGAAGGTTTTGAGCAAGGCCTCTTGCTCCTGTCACCCCAGGTCTTGTCTGTAGCCCACCAGAATATGTGGCTTGGTCCAGGGTGAAGAACTGAACACAGAGGGGAACCAGGCCCACAAGTACCAGAGCTGGATACAAATGCATGCTGTGCCCTGCCAGGGAGCCTGAGTTCTGAAAGGTTTGTCTTAGATTGGGAGCGTGAGGCTTGGAGGGGAAGGCAGGCCCTGGGCTGTCTGGCTCCACTGCACTCTGTCCTGTGGATGGTTGCTGCCTCCAGCCCCCTGCTGCTCTGCAGGATGCTAACGGTACTAGAACCACAAATGGGAGCATTGGAGACCGGGAAGTCTGCTGTTCCCCTTTCTAGGAAATGGACGGTAGAATGATATAATCCAACACAGCTCATTTTTAAAAACCCCTGGAGAATTCAGAGCTGAGCAAGAGGGCCACCTTCCAGGTCCTGCCCAGACCCTGTCACAGTGACTTCTCCCCTAAGCACTGAGGGCCACCTTCAGCAGAACCCTGAGCCCACAGCTGAAGATGAATGGGAGATACCTGTGAGCCTGGCCCAGGGCCATGGATAGTGGAACCCAGGGAACTCTAGAAACTGACAGGGCGTGACCTCTGGAGTAGGGATATCACAAGCGTGCAGACACACCCATACCTATAAGGGTTTCAGTCCGGGGCCAGATAGCATCTGTTCCCAAGGTCCCAGGTCGGGTGAATCCTCTGGTAGCCTTGGACCTCTGGACCCTGCACTTCCACCCTGTGGTGCTTCAGTTCATGGGGTGGCAGGCACTGCAGACCCCCTGAGGTGGAGCATACCAGGCACTGAGCTCCAAAAGCCTCCACCTGGGTGCCCCCTAGCTGTGGAATTTGGGGCTCAGCCACAGCTGTCCCACCCACACTGTGGGTGACCAGATAACAGGACCTGCCCTGGAGCTGCTGCTCACTGGGATACCACTAGCCATGCAGCCAGCCCTTGTCCCTGCAGGGGCCCCACCCATGGAGGAACAAAGAGTATTCAAGCCTGGAGTCTGGAAGCCTGGCCTCCAGCTGTGGCATCCCCTGACCTATGGCCTTCCGGTCTCAAGGCAGAGGGACAGGAGGTGACAACTAGCCATGAGAGAAAAGGACAGGCTGCTGGCTTCCCATCCTGAGGCTAGTGATTTATTGACTGACATCTCTCAGCCCAGGGCTTCCGGGGGCCTCTACCTGCCCACTATCCTCTCCCACTGCCCAAAATGGAGAAGGCAGCTGTCTCGCCTACACAGGAAGGGGTAACAGACTCTGGCACCCACTCTGCAGTCGAAAGAATGAACCGGGGCTGAGAGGGTTAGCAGCTGCTCCCTGCATTTGAACCTCAAAGTGTTACTAGCTCCCAACCTATCCAATTCACACTCTCCTGCACACCCCACCTCAGAATTTATATCCAACTCAGCCCCAGGAACAATGTGCCTGCCCCCTTTTAGCTCCTCCCCAACTTCCTGTGCCATCCATGCCCCTGCCTCAGTGCCTTGGTGGGCTTTTTCATTCAGCAGATATCCTTGTCTACCTGCCCCTTGCCTACCCTCCCCACAGCACTACGGGGCTGTCATCCAGGGTTCCCACAACCCCAAGAGGTAGGACATGAACTGTAATGGCCAAGAACAAAATAAATGGGCTATAGCATTCTTTATGCAGTTTGAATGAACCAGTGGAAAACCTCCTGGTGACTGTTTCAGTGGCCTAGTGAGGGATATGGCTTCCCTGGCACAAGAAGGTTGCCCATGTACAGATAAGTTGACTCAAGATGCCAGTCAAGCCAAAACTGAGCAACTGCCAAGCCCCTGGCTCCATCCTTACCCAAGGAGTACGCCTGTACTACTAGTTACTCCATAGGGTCTGCATTTCTTCTACTTCCTGTGAAGGTCCTGACCACAAGTGTGTGCCCACGTGTGTCGGGCTCATATTCATCCCCAAGGGCTTTCTCTAGACACCCTGCCTGCTCCTGGTCCCGGCCACGGCAGCTGTAAACTCTTCCTTCTGCTGTTGTTCCAAGCTGTTTCTTATGGGAAGCCTCTTTGCCCAGGTACTCTGACTGACTGCCCTTCCCATGTGACCACCATGGGGACACCCACCTAGCACTTGTGTCCCATGGGTCAAACTGGCTCAACAGTGAAAGCCAGAGCCCAGTCTGTGACAGTGCTTCCTCTTCAGGAATAAAACAACAGACAAGAAGAATGTGACCTCCAAGAGTCTCCTTTGTGCCTGACCTAGCTGGAGGCCAAGAGCAAACTTCCCTCAACACTTAATTCCTGCCTCTGTACAATCCCTCCAACTCTGCCTCCCATCACCCGCACATCCGTCCACCATTCACAAGTGTACCATCACCAGACAGACGTCACAGCATCCATCCATCCGTTACCACAAACTTGACCCCAAGGTGATTCCTCTAACACCCCTACTGTGGCAAAACACCTGGCAAAGGTGGCCTCAGGAAAGAAAAGTGTGTTTGGGCTTACAGTTGGAGGAGACGGCAGGGAGGGCATGAGGCGGCTGGTCATACTGGTATGTCATACACATCGCGCTGTGGTATGGCTCAGGAAGCAGAGAGGAAGACTTTCCACAGTCAGTGCAGGTCTGGCCCGATCAGTGTCTGGAGAGACCTTCACAGCCACAGCCAGAGGTGTGTCTGGGGTGAACCTGCTAAGCTGGCTGTGAAGTCACACCATGCAACCCACCAACCAAACCTCATCTGCCCACAGTTCACCCACACTCCTCCCTGGTATCTTCTTCAGGCATCCATTTTTGCCCCACAGGGACATGTGACTGGGCGGGGCTGGATGACAAGAGACAACTCCCGAGTGACATGTTGACCTCTGGGCTGGGAAGCTTCTTGCCTGGGGTAGCCTCTCATTACCCCGTTTGCCCGATCTCCATCCTCTTTCCGGCCCTGCCAAGGGACCCGCCTCATCTACTGTCTGTTTCCACTCATCCCACATAAAATCTGTTACCTCTCCTCGACCTTCCTGTTACCTCAGCCAACACTCCTTGCAGATGGACCCCACCAGCATCTTCACCCCACTTTCCCAGCATCCTCAGTCTGCCATCCACCAGACATCCCTTCCGGTCCACTCTTCCCCCCCACACACACAACCTAGTCATGTCTACAGCTGCCATCACTCCCACCCAGCCACCACCCACTGTCCCCTACCCACTCATCCACAGCTATCAGTGAGCCACCCTCTACCATTAGCCCAGTCACTCTCCAGCCACTGTCATCCCCATTGCTATCAGGAATTTAACATCCAACACCAGGTGCCACTGTCAATGATGTACTCACAGAAGCCCTCCTCAAGCCACTGCCACCACCGTTTGGTGACTGGCCCACCCGTCATTTCTCTCACTGGTGATTCTCCATTCATCGTGCACCCTGCCTGTCACCTCTAACCTGCCTTCATGGCCAGCCTACCCAGGCACGTCACTCTCTGCCTTAGCTCTCTTTGTTCTCTTCCAGGACCTTCACGCGCCTTTGACATCCCTTCCGGTCTGTTCTGCAACCCACACAATCCCTGCAGAGCACACACCCAGGCTAAGACTTCAGGCCTGGAGAAGATGGGCAAAGATGGCTGAGTTCCAGGGTTCTTGGCCACCTCCACACCGTGTCACCGGGAAAGTCAGGACGACACCCTCTTATTGGGTACCCAGGGTCCTGGGTCCTAAAGGGCAGATGCTAAAGCCGCTGAGAAGATTCCTCCAAGGGCCCTCAGGAGACAGCTGGGCGATCCCAAGGTAAATGTGTAACATCTGGGCGCCCCCTGTCCCTCAGCCCCGCCCGGTCACGTGGGGCCCTCGGAGCGAAGTCCGCATCTGTGAGAGCCTCGGCGGAGAGATGGGTGCTCTGGGCCGGGTCCTGCTGTGGCTGCAGCTCTGTGGTAGGCCCCGTGTCCCCCTGGGTCTGGACCTTGATTGAGGCTGAGGTTTCTCTAGGAAGGGTCGCGATCGCAGGAGAGGTTGGGATATGGAGGTGGCGTTGGCAGCCTGCCTCAATTTCCCGGTCCTCTGGCGTGGGTTGGTAAAGTTTCCAAAGCCCAGGAAGTGGAGAAACCGCAGCCTATTCCCGTGGACCTCCCAGCCCCTGGCGCCTCCTCTGTGCACAATCGGGACAGGGTCGCCAACTCCGGGCTCTGGGACCCCTCTCTGCCCCAGTGAGCTTCCCGCCAGAGCTCTTTCCTAAGGGCCGATTCCCCTCCGACCCCCCCCCCCCCGGGCAGTCAGAGTGCTGTGAATAGAGACGACGTTCCGAGGGAGGAGAAGGGCATGTTTGCGCGGGTTCTGTAGATCAGCTAAGAGTGCGCCTGAGAACGCCGCGGTGGGGCCTGACCGCCTTGCGCTGTGTGCACCTCTGCCGCGCCTCTTTGGAAAGTCGCCTTCCCAGAAGGCGACACTCAGCCTTCCTTTCTTTAGCAATGACTCGGGCCGCCTACAAACTTTGGGTCCCCAATACCTCCTTCGATACTGCCTCCAACTGGAACCAGAACCGGACCCCGTGCGCGGGAGATGCGGTTCAGTTCCCGGCGGACAAGGTACCTTGGTGGGGGGTTGAGGGGATGAACTGGAGGTGGGGAGGTCGGTCAGCCTCGCGCCTAACGCCACCTCTTGCTGCAGATGGTGTCGGTCCTGGTACGAGACAGTCACGCCATCTCGGATATGGTAAGGCTCGGGGCTGTGGCCTCAGCGGGCATGGCTGGCCCTGGGTCGTGCGCCGCCATGGAGCCTCTGGGTAGAGACAATCTCTGGGAAAGGACATCAGAGAGTACGTGGGGTCTCCCAGTCCAGCTCCACTGTCCCCTCCCCCACAGTATCTAAGTGCAGGGTGGGCTCTGGGAAACGTGCCTGCCCTTCCCTTCCTGGAGGCCATGTTAACAAGCTACCAGTGGCCCAGCTAGCCGGAGGGTGAGGAGCAAGAGGTTAAACAGCCCCTGCCTCCCCTCATGCTAAGGCTATGTGCTTTATAAATAAAGGCTGATGGTCCCGAGACCCTAGTTCAGACCCTGTGGTTGGAGCTAAGAATGAACTCTCTCTCTCTCTTCCTTTCTTCCTTAATTCCTTTTCTTTTGGTTTTTCTAGACTGTGTTTCTCTGTGTAGCTCTGGCTGTCCTGAAACTCACTCCGTAGACCAGGCTGGCCTCGAACTCAGAAATCCGCCTGCCTCTGCCTCCCAAGTGCTGGGATTAAAGGCGTGCGCCACCACGCCTGGCTCTTCCTTTTGCTAATTTCCTAACGGGATGACATGGGAGTTCCACCTTCTGTTCCAATTCTCCAAAAAAAGACTAGCATCCTCCAAGCAACTTGTGCACGCAGAACCACTAGAGGCCAGAAGGGGGCGCCAGATCACAGCCGGTTGTGAGCCACCATGTGGACCGGGAGCCTGCATTCTTTGTAAGAGCAGTCTTGAACCTTAACCAGTGGGCCATGGCTCCAGCCATTTATTGTCTGTTCATATCTTGGAAGCTGGGATAGTCTCTGTCTTTGATATCAAGCATACCTGCATGTGTGGATTAGGTTCTGCTTGCTGGCGCTTCCGCTGAAGTCTGCTTTCCCAAGCTCAGGTCTGGAAAGCTCTCCCCATTGTTTCATGTCTCTGCCTCAGCCTCCCTCAGACAGTAATTTGGTACTTGGATGTCCACCCTTCCCCTGGACTCCTCTGCCGTCTTCTGTGGAGCCTGGATGTGGCCACCTGTCACTGAACACCCACAGCTAGACCAGGCCTGGTGTTTATCTACTAGTGCTAGGTCCCTAGTGGGGTAGCTTTCTACAATCTCGTCTTATTTCCTCTTCCGTTCTGTTCGTTTATTGTGATGCTAGGGACAGAACCCAGGGTCTCACAAATGCTAGGTAGGTAGGTGTTCCATCCCCGAGTTCTACCCCAGCCCTGTTCTTTATAAGAATACATTCCATTCACATGGTGTGTGTGTGTGTGTGTGTGTGTGTGTGTGTGTGTGTGTGTGAGAGAGAGAGAGAGAGAGAGAGAGAGAGAGAGCGCCCATCCTGAGGTGCCACTGTGCTTACAATACATCATGTCTGTTCCCACCCGTGGGTGGAGTCCCTTGGCGTGGGTGTACCTGGCCTATGTCATCTCCTCTGTCTAGGGTGAGCCTTTGGACAGGTCTGAAGCTCTAGCAAGGCCAAGTGGGGACAAGAGCCTGGGCTGTGGGTGATGACTGGTACCTGATGGCCCTGTGAGGAGCAGCTCCCGTGGCCCCGTCTCCCTAAGCTCTGGGACAAAGATGGAGGGATGAGGTCCCGAGGCTTGGGGAACCAGGAAATAGTGTCGGATCAGTCTTTCCCTTCCGCACAGCACAGTCCTAGCTCAGAACTGGATTTGAACGGTGAGATGATCCCGTAGTGGAGCCTCGAAACTAGCTAAAATCACTCTTAGATGTCCTTCCTTCTCCTGCGTCCCTCTCTCTGAAACTGAAGCCGCTTCCCCAGTGGCAAATGGATATATTTTAAAGTCTGGCTTCTAAGACCCGGGAGACCTTGTCTTATACTTTCTCCAAGTGATGGGTGCTGGCAATGTCACCTCCCGCCCCAAGTGCTCCATGGATTCCCAGGCTCTCAGCTGTGCCCTGCTCCTTAGCGTCAGATGTGATCCTCCAAGTCGCCTCTACAGCTCAGTTGGGGGTCCTTTCGCCCTGGCTCATGTGCCCGGTGTGCCTTCTCTTTTCTTTCCCTGGTGAGACCTAGCTGGGTTTCCTGTTAGCCTCAGCCACGTTAAGGTTCCCGGGCCCTGACTTCACTTAGCTCCCCACCAAGGTCGCAGCTTGGGTTTTCCCTTGTGCCCTGGAGGTGTTAGTTGGTCGAAGTGCGTGCCCGGACCATGCGCCACCTCACCCTGCGCTTTCCACAGCTCCTGCCTCTGGACGGGGAGTTGGTCCTGGCCTCGGGAGCTGCACTCAGCGCTGCAGGAGGCGACTCGGACCCAGCTTGTAACCCTGGTGAGAAAGATGGGCATGGCTCGGAACCCCGCTCTCGGGGCGTGGTTAGAGGGGCGGGGCTTATAGAATGCGGGGCGCGGGAGCACTAGGCGGAGCAGGTCTCAGTGGGTTGGTGCGCGGTGACACAGGCGCCCCGTTGCTCTTCCGCAATCCCGATCGCTTCTCCTGGCTTGACCCGCACCTCTGGAGCTCCGGGACTCAGGCGCCCGGGCTCTTCTCCGTGGACGCCGAGCGCGTGCCCTGCAGCTACGACGACGTCCTCTTCCCGCGCGATGGATCTTTCCGCGTGGCGCTTGGCCCAGGCCCCAACCCGGTGCACGTTCGCAGCGTCTCGGCAGTGGGCCAGGTGAGCAGGCACGGGAGGGCTGGGGTCCCATCCCCTGTGCGCGTCCCCGCGGCACCCTGCAGCTGCGCGCGTGGGCCCGCGCACTCAGACTCTCTCCTCGCTCTCCTGGCCGCTGGTGATGCCACCACCCGCAGACGTTCTCGCGCGACGAGGACCTGACTGCTTTCCTGGCGTCCCGCGAGGGCCGCCTGCGCTTCCACGGGTCGGGCGCGCTGAGAGTGGGGTCCCAAGCTTGCACCGACGCGTCGGGCTGCGTCTGTGGCAACGCCGAGGTGAGTGAGTCTTGACCGGGCACAGCGCGAGGGCCGGCCCCGGCCACGCTGAGGCGCGTGGCTGCCGCTGCGCTTTCCTGCGTTCACCTCCGTGCCCCCACCCAGATGCTGCCGTGGATCTGCGCGTCTCTGCTGCAGCCCTTGGGCGGCCGCTGTCCCCAGGCCGCCTGCCAGGACCCCCTACTGCCTCAAGGACAATGCTGTGACCTCTGCGGTGAGCGTCCCCCTCCCGCCGCCCTGGAACGCGCTTCCGGTGGGCTTCCCTCTCCTGCTGGGGTCCGTGACGTTAACCTGTCCTCCTGTCCCAGGAGCTATCGTGTCGTTGACCCACGACCCCACATTTGACCTGGAGCGGTACCGAGCGCGGCTGCTGGACCTCTTCCTGAAGCAGGTAAGGAAGCCACACGCCGGGGGCCGGCTGCTGGCAGCTGAGCCCCGACTCTACCGTCCCGCTTGGTCGGATGACAGAGTCCGGACCAACCCCCTCCCTCCGCAGCCCCAGTACCAGGGCCTGCAGGTGGCTGTGTCCAAGGTGCTGCGCGACGCCCACACCGAGATCCAGGTGGTGCTGGTGGAGACCGAGCACGCGACCGGCGCGGCGGGGCAGCTGGGCCACGCGCTCCTCCAGGACGCGGTGGCACAAGGTGAGTCCGCCCCTCCGCGCCCTCCCTCCCCTCACTGACCCCGGGGTTCCCGGGCCCCGCTGAGTCCGTCTCCTTGCAGGCAGCGTGCTCGGTATCGTGTCGGCGACCCTGCGGCAGTCCGGCAAGCCTATGACGGCAGACTCAGAGCTGAATCAGAGCTCGTCCGGTGCCGGGCTGGCGGGCGGCGTGGCGGCCTTGGTGCTGCTGGCTCTGCTGGGGACCGTGCTCCTTCTGCTGCACCGCAGCGGAAGGCTCAGGTATGCTGGCCCCTCCTGAAGGCAGGCTCCCAGAGAGGCCAGCCGGGCTGCCCCAGGGGTTCACCTGCGCCCACTTCCTGCAGGTGGAGAAGGCATGAAGACGCTGAGCCCGTATCGGCTGGGCTGCCGCTGGGTTTCCGAAATCCGATTTTCGACGCGATTGTCTTCAAGCAGCAGGTGAGACTGTGGGAAGAAGCTTGGGGGAGAGGGCGCTCCCGGGGACTGGTACTTGGGATCGTGAGCCCTCTGACCTTGTGACTCCACAGCCTTCGGTCGAGCTACCTGACTCAGCTCAGAAGGTGGACATCTTGGACATTGATACCAAGTTCGGCTGCTTCGTTAACCCACTCTTTGCTGGGGAGGCAGAGGCAGAGGCCTGACCTGCTAGAAGGGTACTAGGCTTCTAACCTGTGGACTGTTCACCCCCTCGGAGACCGTGACTTCTCTCCTGGTGGCAAGGACAGACTTACCTTGCCCAATAAAGAGTTGCTTGTTTGTTTTTTAACTTGATAGCCTGGTCCTACTTGTAACCTTGCTTTACTTGAGCGATGGAGATCTGAACTCTGGTCCTCAGACCCACGCCGCAAGTGCTGTTACCATTCGGGCGCAGTGTTTTGTTTTGAGGTGAGCGTCTCACCATGTACTCTAGGAAGGCATTAAACTTTTGGGCTCAGATATCTCTCTGTCTCAGCCTCCAGGATTAGCTGGGGCTTTACATATGACTCCCTGACTCAGCAGCTTCAAATGGCCGTTGATGCTGGGGTGGACCTGTCCCGGTTGTTGACCTGGCTAGGTTTGGTGACCTTTAAGCAGTGTCAGCTCACTGCCAGGTTCAGTCTCCCTGGAATCGAGCCCCGCCTCCTGTCAGAACATTCCAGTTGGCATCTGCTATCTCTGGTTATAGGGGCTAGCCGCAGGGACAGGAACTTGACCCCTCTGGTCATCTCAGTGTGTCCAGCTTTAGCTTAGTGTTCAGAAACAGCAGCTCCAGTTCTTAGTAATGTTGTGGGGGGAAAAGTTGGATCAGTGTTAGGCGTGGTGGTGCATACCTATAATTCCACTGCTAGCGATGGAGGCAGGGGGATCAGGAGTTTGAGGACAGCCTAGCCTACAGTGCAAGCCTCTCAATAACTTGCCTTGCAGGTGGGAGGAGCAGTTTGAGTTGCAGATCGCACATAAAAACCCCAGGCATGGAGAACCAGTGTGTATCTCAGCCCCGGGGGCAGGAGGCTGCCAGTCCAGTCTCTGTGAGCTGCAGAGGAAGGTCTTCTGCCCCACATGCCCACATGCACACGTGCACCTGTGTATTCCTGAACACACATACATGCATGCACACACCCCTCAAAAAAAGGACGAAAGGAAATTAGATTGGCAACTCGACTCATGCAAGGATTTAAGATGGATTCTAGTCTAGAGGTAGAAAGAAAAAAACCTTAACAACCACAGAGGCTGGAGAGATGGCTCACAGGTTGAGGGCACCTGTGAGTGCTGCCCTGGCAGAGGCTCAGGCTTTGGTTCCCAGCACCTACATGGCAGCTCACAGTCAACTATAACTACTTTTCCAGGGGATCTGGGTTCCTCAGGCACAGCACACAAGGAGTGCACATACGTACATGCAGGCAAAACACTCAACACATAAAAACCAGTCTTTTTTAAAAAAGTGAGAGAGCTAGAGAGTTGGCTCAGCAGTTAAAAGCACTTCCAGAGGCCCAGAAACCACATGGTAGCTCACAACCATCTTTAATGAGATGGTATGCTCTCTTCTGGTGTGTCTGAAGACAGCTACAGTGTACTTACATATAAATAAATAAATCTTTGCCAGGCAGTGGTGGCACATGCCTTTAATACCAGCACTTGGGAGGCAGAGGCAGGTGGATTTCTGAGTTCGAGGCCAGCCTGGTCTACAGAGTGAGTTCCAGGACAGCCAGGGCTACACAGAGAAACCCTGGGGGAGGGGGGAGAAAAAGAAAAGGAAAAAAAAGAAAGAAAAGGAAAGAAAAGAAAACTTGGGCTGGAGAGATGGCTCAGTGGTTAAGAGCACTGACTACTCTTCCAGCGGTCCTGAGTTCAAATCCCAGCAACCACATGGTGGCTCACAACCATCTGTAATGGGATCTGATGCCCTCTTCTGGTGTGTGTCTGAAGACAGCTACAGTGTACTCATATACATAAAATAATTATTTTTAAAAAATGAAGGGGGCTGGAGAGATGGCTCAGCGATTAAGAGCACTGACTGCTCTTCCAAGGGTCCCGGAGTTCAAATCCCAGCAACCACATGGTGGCTCACAACCATCTGCAATGAGATCTGATGCCCTCTTCTGGTGTGTCTGAAGTGTACTCATATATAATAATAAATAAATCTTTAAAAAAAAAACAAAAAAAACCCAAACAAACAAAAAAACAAAACAAAACAAAAAGGGGGGGCTGGTGAGATGGCTCCGTGGGTAAGAGCACCCGACTGCTCTTCCGAAGGTCCAGAGTTCAAATCCCAGCAACCACATGGTGGCTCACAACCATCTGTAACGAGATCTAGCGCCCTCTTCTGGAGTGACTGAAGACAGCTACAGTGTACTTAGATATAATAAATAAATAAATCTTTAAAAAAAAAATGAAAACTACAACCTCACAAATCCGTAGTATAGTTTTAGAACACATCTTTTCTCTCTAGAATCATGTTGACTTTCATGACACCTG